>NC_056559.1:4108167-4177280 GCF_013358625.1 Macadamia integrifolia
AAAAAAAAAAAAAGAAAAAAAGCTACAATTATGATTCAGAACACATGGGAACGATTTAACATCAATAAAATATCCCTTAAAAAAAAAAAAAAAAAGAGGGTCTGGCTCACTGGAGCATACCACCAACTTTTGATAAACTAGTGGTATGTATCAATCACAGATGGTAGGACAATGAAGTTTTCTTCCAAAGGAGTGAAGAGAGAATGACACATGTAGGCATCTTGGTGGTGTGTCAGTCTTTCTTTCTTTTCTGAAAAAAAATTTAAAAATCTTAAAGATGGAGTCAAAAGTTTGACAAAATAATAGAATAGAAGATTTGAACACCGACAATGCACAATCCATGCAATTATCTGTTACACTATCTTTGATTTTTATCTATTTATTTATTTATTAGGCAAGAGAATCTTGATCGTTTATGCAGCCATTGTGCCACCACAAAGACCAATGGGAGGTTTCATGAAGACATTTAAGCAGAGGGGCAGCAAGATCTTTCGCATCCACTTGTATCTAGGTGTAAAGACATACAAGCGGACAATGTTCTTTTCCCTTTATTTATTTTTTTGGGGTTAAAACACTGCATTTGTTTTGTGCCTCTGAAAAACTATAAATAAAATAACTAATGACAGGTTGCGCTGTGCCTCTATAACTAAGTCATTCCCAACAGACACGAAAGGCCAATTAGAACACCCAGATTATACTTCCCACATTTTTTTACCATTGTAAGTTGGTAAAGAATGTGTTGACCCTTTTACCATGGATTTAGGGGATGGTATCGGTCTTTCGATACCAATTCAGATCAGATTGGATGGGATCAGATCGATGTATATTGATCTTTTTGCCCTGCTTTTTCTAAAAGTACTAAGTTTTTTACTATTTTACCCCTAAAACAATATGGATAACTGATCAAGATTGATCAAGATCAGGGATCGGTCTTAGCCTATGCGATACAGCCGATATGGCCAATATGAGACCGAGACTTGAAACCATGCTTTTTACGGAAAAGATGGTGAGTTAAAGATTAATGACCTCAACCCCATTCATAAAGTATTCAACCTTAATCCTGCTTTGCATGATGGTTTTTTCCCGACTCAAACCTTAACTATTAAGTCGTAATGGAACAATCTTAATTACCATTGCATCAACATCCATCCTTTCTCATTTGAAACTCGGAAGGCTCTCATTTTTCTAAGAACTTCTCTCTTCTTTGATAAACATGTGTATGTGGGGTTTCTTTTTTTTTTTTTTTTTGTATGGGATTTTGGAAGTAAAACCCATCTTATTGATAACCGTCAGTAGCTTTAATTGGACGTAAGTATTTGGGCAATTAAATATACATATTAGCATTTTTTTTAATCCTATATTGTAGCAAATTTAAACGTTTAAAACATTCTTGAAATGTTTGACTATATTTCTGATAATTCCCATTCAATTGCCGAACAATTTGAAATGAGAAATAGATCAATATGTTGCATGCCCCTACACCCAGACACATGGCGTGGCAAAAAGACCATCTAACCCCTGGTTGTATGCATGTCTTCTTTGATTGGGTCTCGTATTGGTACAATGGCCATGTGACTAGGTAGCGATCTCTAACCAGTTTAAAAAAAAAAATCATATTGAATATTGTTTAAGAGAAGGTTTTTCTGGGCATGAGGCGTGGATCCCCCTACATAAGGTGTCAAAACCAAGTCCAAACCATTAAAATTGATCAAACTGAACCAAAATGACCTAGATTGAACCAAACCAAACAGATATTTTATTAGATAAGTTTCAATTTGGGGTGTGATGAACTACAAAACGAATTCGATTCATAACCTAAACCAAAACGACAAGAAACCAAAATCAATCCAAAACTCATTAAAAAAAAACTAATTTTTTCATAGTTTTGTATAAATTTGTATAGAAAACCAAAACCAAAACCAACGCAACAATAAAACGATACAAGAAACAGAAAAAACTAAATGGAAATTTCTTTATTGGTTTGATTTCAAAGCCTACCCAAACCAAATCAAAACCAAACCCAGCCAACTATTGACACTCCTAACCTAGTTATTATGAAATATTTTATTCATATTTGGGAGGTTAAGGTAAAAAAAAAAAAAATAACGATAATTTACTATCATTCCCCTACACTTAGCCTATAATTATTCAAACTCCCTTATTTTTAACTCATTGGATACCATTTTCTGATAGTCCATTACATTTCCACTTTTACCTCTCCTTCTCCCCTGCTGATTTTAAATACCAAAATTACCCCCCTCTTCCACCTGATAACTGGTTACTCTTCGCATCATTTCTCCCCTTCTCAAAATGTTAGGATCCTCTTCCTCATCTGGACTTCAACGAATCTATCTCTATTTATGGAAGATAGGGGTGTTCAAAGAGCAAAATGTTGAGAATGACGAAGAAACTCACTTTCCCACGTTAATCATTCATGAGAGGGGGAAAAAACCTGATAAGGGCCGAAGCCGAAGCCAGGCATCCATCCTTCTAAATCCAGACTTTAGGAGGCTGGAGTCGTTGATGGAGATCGTCTCTACGTAGAATCAGAGGTGCACAAGAGTGGGGCAATGGGCAGGGCGGGTACTGTAGTGGTGGGCGTAGGGTGCTGGCAGTAGTGCAGTGGTTGGGGGCTACGATGGCAGGCTTGGGATATGAGTGCTGGGTTGTAGTGGAAGGAAACAACAAGGGCTGCTTTCAGGTGACGACGGCGGAAGTGCCGCGATCAAAACAACGGAAAATTAGATTTGATTTTGGATACGAGATATGCATTCCCTATTCAGAGATGGTGCTAGATGACAGAGAATCGCTGCAGAGATGCGTTGGCGGGGGTGGACGCGAGGCAGAATGCTGCTCTCGAAGACATGTTTATGGTCTGACTTGAACCGACTCGATTAATAATTGTGTTGAGTTTGCGTTCACAGTGTAGGTAGCTAGCCCGTCAGGTGGTTGATCGAACCGATCGATTATATGTCTGACTTAAATCTATTCGTTGTAGCCCAATCAAGCCTGACCCCTTTTATTGAAATACAACCATAATCTCATATCATTTCTCCTTTTTGTCAAAGATTTGTGTCACTTTCTACTATGATGATTTTTTGTATCAAACTAGTTATTTTAATGTTTAAATTGAACAATTATGGACCTTCAACTTACTAAAGAAAAGAATTTTAAAGTAGACACATGTAGAGTCCGTTTAGACTTAAATAGACCCGTAGCCTGGTTAAAGTCCATTTAAAGTAGCCCAATTAAAGAACGACACCGACTAACCTGATTATAAACCGTACCATACCATAAAAAACTAGGTTCGTTTACTTAAACCAGTGTTCATGGTGTATGATTTCCAAGTGATTAAGACCAATTTATGCCTGATCGAGATTGACTCGGCCTGATCAATTGACATCCATAGTGCTGATGGAGGTGGAGGTGGAGGTGGAGGTGGAGGTGGAGGTGGTGGTGGTGGTGGTGGTGGTGGTGGATGGCAAAGAGGGTTGGCTATGGTCACCCTGAATATCGTCCCCCTCTTGGCACTTGGTTCAGCCATGATAAACCAAAAGCGTAACCCAAAGGAGATGGGTTCATTGGTATTCGATTCAACTTGGAGAAGATGATGTGGATCCCACCATTTTTAGAGGGAGAATGATGATTGAGAAGGTCATCGGTTACTAAGTAGAAAAGAGGGGTAATTTTGACATTTAAACAGCAGGTGAGAAGAAAATGTAAAATTGAAACATAGCCTAGGAGTATGAAAAGAGGTTAAAAGAGACACTGCACCGTCTGCCGTTACCGTTTCAGGAACCTACAGCATAACGTATCTGATAAAGAAAAGCGTGTACAGCCCACGAACAAAGAAGACTCAGGAACCGTTCAACCACCCCTATTTCCATTCCTTCCCGTCTATGTCTGAACCGTTCCACCAGTGAGAATCCATCACTTTTCTTCCTCAAAGCAACCTTTACTTTCTCTCTCTCATTCCCTTCTTCCTTCCTTCCTTCCTTCCTCCCTCCACTGGTTTTAGGGTTTCCCAACAATCGTTCTCTGCAGGTGAAGGCGAGCTTCGGCTCAAAAGCTAAGCTCGCCTAAACCATGCCTAACTTTTTTTTCCTCTCCTTTTGCCTCCTCTTCACCCTCCTCGTTCCCATCCATTCCCATTCCCATTCCCATTCCGATTCATTGTCACATCTTCTCTTACCTTCTGAAACCACCGTTGATCTCTGCGCCGAAACGTCCCAGCCCTCCACCTGCCCTGTCAATTGCTTTCGAACAAATCCCGTCTGTGGCGTCGATGGAATCACCTATTGGTGTGGCTGCGCTGATGCTATGTGCGCTGGTACCCGTGTCGCGAAATTAGGGTTTTGCGAGGTAGGGAATGGCGGTAGCGGTCCCGTCTCTGGACAGGCTCTACTTTTGGTTCACATTGTGTGGCTCATCGTTCTAGGGTTTACGGTTCTGCTTGGCTTTTTCTGATTTCAGAAAACTGACGAATTGATGTACGCTTAGTTCCTTTTATGTTTCTCTGTTTTCTGGTTTTCCGGACTTTCTTTCCGGAGTTGGATCATAATCCTTGTATTTTTTACATTCTTGTGTGTATGAGATAATTCTTTTTTTCTTTTAGTACAACAATAGTTCTGCACATATTTGTCCTGAATAAAGGAGATCTGATTCTTTTTTCAATTTTTTCTGTTATTGGTGAATTTCAATTCCTGTTCTTGGAGATCTGATTCTTTTTCAATTTTCCTCCTCTGGATTCATAAAACGGTGAATGTGACACAATATTGTAAATTGCATCGTAGCAGACAGGGAGTCTTTCCCTAGCTAGTTAGACCCAAATGTGAAATGATATGTGGATGATTAAGTAATTTAGGAGGAAAAAACCGATTTGGTTTTGGTGCATCCGTGAATTGGAAACTTCAGAAAAGAAAAATCTGCACCATGCTTGTATTTGGAGGCACAAGTTCATTCCACAGTGTAGATGGCGCATATACCTTCATTTCTTGGGTTCCAACTAGGAGAAATGCTGGAGAACACGTTAAGGACCATAACCATCTAAAAGATGGACAAAAGGTCTTAACCTTGAGCCAACCACCAAGCGCTTCGTTTCTTTGCCTTTTCTCTTGGATAAGGTGATGCAAGAGCTTGGGTTGTTATTGCAATGATCTTCGGCATTGAGATTATATACGCCAAGCTATTAAGACACTTCTGCAAGGCTTGGATGAGCTTTCAGATTGTACAACCATTAAAAGATCAAATGAAAATTGGTTAGCGGGAAGAGGACCTGCTAGCAAAGGCTAACCGCAGCACCTCATCGTCTGGAAGAACTTGGTGTTTTTTCTAATGAATAACTGGAAGATACAGTGAGTTCAAAATTCTTGATTGCATCTATTTCTTACATGTTTCCTTTCTTTCTTGTTATCACACCTCTCTATAAAGTTTTAGTAACTTCAGAGACTCATATACCACAGGAAATTTGGCATTTGAGAGCGACTGACTACTCGAGCAGATGAAATCTATAGAGAGAAAGATGTATGGGTGATGAATGTTTCTCCTGTAAATGACTAGCTAATTGAAAATTATTTGATCGAGGCTTAATTGGAACTGTCCATGACTGGTATGCATTTCGACTGGATTCTTTTGTGTCAATGAATTTTTTATTTAAATCTTATTTCTTATCTGGATCTGAATTTTTTTATCAACTAGAACAAAGTAAATGACTGCAGAGCTGATCCCATATTGATAATGATGATGATAAAAGACACAACCCTCAATAATGTCAAATAGATGCTTTTTCTACTTGTAGGCTCACATCATTGATCTTCTTTACCAGCTTGTTGTATGCGTGGTATGTTTCCCTTGCTTTCTCCTTCTTCTCAAAGACTACCCTTGGTATCCTTTTTAGTTCCGAAGTTAATCTCTGCCTCTCCTTACAATTAGTATTCCTGAAAGGTTCAGGATCAATGGGTGACCTCCCTCATGAGGTGGCGCGCTTTCCCAGCAATCTGGTGTCAATGGGATTCCTGTTGTTTATATAAGATACATTTAGTTTAAATCAAGTTCCAATCTGATGTTAGGAGAGTCCCTGAGGTGGACCAAATTTCTTTCCACAATAACTGCGCCTTCATTTGCATTTGTGTTTTTATTTTCTTGGTTGTGAGACTACCCAGGAAAATTTCTTTCTACAATAACTGTGCCTTCATTTGCATTTGTGTTTTTATTTTCCTGGATGTGAGATTTGGAATGAGCTCCTTCTATGTCACTGGAGAAGTCCATTTAATGGCAGATTCAAAATTGGGATGAATGTGGTCCTATTGATTCCATGTGCCAAAATCTAGGATTTGGTATAGTTTGAAGAGGGTGTTATTTTAAATCCAAGGCCCTTAATGATTGAGGAGTGGTCAAATTGATCTTGGCATGCCAATGATGTGATTGGGGTCAAAATGGAATCTACCAAATATTGTTTGTCTAGGAAGGGTTCAGCAATGTACTAGACTTATTGGTAGGTCAGTGGCCTTGCAAATGATCAAAATGACATGACATTATCATGCGTGATGGAGGTCAAATGCGATCTTATTAAGACTTTTTTGGTACATGTAGGGAGAATTGCATACTGGAGGCACCAATAGGATCCATTAATCTTGTAATTGCTCTGAGCACATGGAGAGTATGATAGAGGTCAAAAGGGGAACTGGTAAAGATTTTGATGGTCTGGGGAATGTTTGGACCCATAAACGTCTCTCATGGTTTGATTAGACATGCTGGATGCTATCCCATGATCTATGCTGTTTTTGATTTTTTGGGTTGGTGGTGGTTGAGAGAGTAAATGCCAAGTTAAGAAGACTATTGAGGGATGCTTTGTTATCAACAAGGTAATAGGTAAACAGATAAAATGAATATATGGCGTGCAAGTTTATTGAAAACAGGATTGGAATGGAGAGTGTAAGATTTGTGATGGGGTAATGACAATTTTATCATCTGGGTTCAGTGATATATAGGGAGGAACAGTTTAAAGAGGCCATTGCCCATTGAATTAGACTGGGCCAATGAAGTGAAGGGGGATTCTCAAGTACTGTATGATAATCCCTAATACATTCCATTAATACTATAATATTAAGACAGCTAGGACAGTAATAAATGCTTTGTGGAGCTGTTCTGCAATCAGAAGATGGGAGGCCTTGTGGGAACCGTTGTGCATTCAGAAGCTGGCTTTGCTGGTAGAAACTATAAAGTTGAGCGTCTGATGATTTGCTTCTACAGAGTCAATCAAAGGTTTTGGAAACTACATATAATTAAAATAACTAAGCTGACCCCATTTAGTTGGGAAAAGGTTGAGTTGTTGTGTTGTTGTTGTTGCAAACATGTGTGATGGCTTAGTAAACGTACTTTGTGTGTGATTTATTTGACTTTGAATGTTATTGGAGTCACCATAATGCAGTGGTAAAAACAAAATTTTATAGCTTCTCATACTTGTTGAGATTTTCTCCCATGGTTCCACAAGGATAACACTCCCTCAATATAAAAAAACATAGATGGTGTCCTTTGCTTAGGTTTCTTGTGGTTAGTTCAATTTGCTGAAAACTTGTTCGGCAAAATGTTGCTTGTATGTCCTTTTTACATGGAGCTTAACTCAACTATATATTATGAATTGGGATTATATCCTTTGTTAAGTTCAGCACCTGATGTGGATTCTGTTCTTTTCTCAAATCATGTTAATGCGTTTGATTATGTAAAACTGATGATTTCTAATCTCTTTGATTTATGTTTGAGCTTTGTTGGACAATTTAGTTAGCCTTTTCTTCATGCTTCATCTGGGCTGGGCCTCCAAGGGACTCAACCACAAAATCATTAATTGGAGCACGCCCATGGCTTGGCAATTTTATTCACCAAGGACCTTTTGTGACGCTGGAAAATTATAGAGGATTAGGAGGTAACACAAGTGAGCACTTCAAAAGAAAAAAAAAGAAGAACTCTTCGTCCAAAGGAAATCCACCCAAGGGATAAGAGAACTCAAGAAGAACTGCTTAT
This sequence comes from Macadamia integrifolia, assembly GCF_013358625.1. Lineage (NCBI taxonomy): Eukaryota > Viridiplantae > Streptophyta > Magnoliopsida > Proteales > Proteaceae > Macadamia > Macadamia integrifolia. The sequence goes on from NC_056559.1 coordinate 4,116,187, forward strand.
TCTCAAAGGGCCAAAGGTTCCAATAAAATTATGAATAAACTCCAAGTATTCTACATTCCATTCACTCGTTTAAGCTTATATAGATGAGCATGGAACAACTTTTTAAGCATAGGCAATTTCCAAGAATGAAATTATGACTAATTGGAAAGACAAACGTTGGGAAGACAAATAACTATCTAATAGAAAAGGGCTTTGGGATTCTTGAAGGAATTTTCCACATCTTCAAGGGTTTAGAAACATAATGTTTGAAGTGCCCAAGAAGTTTTAGAACCGAATTTGAATGGCAGTTGGACTAAAATGATAAATTCTGAAATTCTAAGTGTCTGCAGTTAGCCCAGACACACTTTACTAAAATGGTCATAACTTCTAGAAAATTGCAAATGAGGCACCATTTTTTTTTGTTGGACAATAGACTTTTAGACCTTTCCATCCATATATGGCATGACTTCTAGTTCCTCCTGAGTTGGTACAGGTGTCGCCATAAAGTTACCCCAAAATCCTGGACTGTAACTTTTATTTCTAGTTTCTATCCTTTGGCTTAGGCTTGTGGGTTTATTGGGCTGGGTTGTTGGCCCATTTGAATGCTCCTACATCATTTTGTATCCTGACTGGTTTTTTTTTTTGGTGAGAGAATTAATTTTATTCACTTTAGTCCATCATATTCCTAAACAATACATCATGTTTTGGGGCCTACCTACCCCACCCCACAAAAAAATAAAAATAAAAACCTTTGTAAAGAAGTATTCCAAATTAACGAAAACACAAAAGTATATTTCTGAGTCAGAAATACTAATTTGGAACAGAAATGTTGTCATACAAAATCAGCCTTAGTGGCTGATTTTGTTGAGATGGAGAAGCTTCCTTCATGTCTTATCTTGAACCGACATATTACATTAGATTATGGAATTATTTTTTGCAATATACATTTCTTATTAATAGGTTATGTGAAAAAGCTTTCTGTATACCTTCTTATAACCTATAATGACAGATTTATTATATTGATGTATCTTCAGTAAAAACCACTTCCAAGTCCTTTTATCCCTGCCATATCTGGTGCTTGGCATTTGTATTGCCACACTCTTTATCTGTGGAGCATACCATATTTAAACTTTTTATTAATTTTTTCCATTATTTTTTTTCTTGGGATTCCAGTGTTAAATATAATATATTTGCTTTCCCCTTTTCCTATCAACTGTTTAGGTTTTGCCTAATATCAGAGCAGCAACAGTGAACGATTCTATGACAAACAATAGAGAATTTATTGATATTTTTTTCCTCATAGAAAGAAGTTCTGAGGATAAGAGTGGTTCGATATTCATTAGCTTAGCTTTGTCTCTGCTTCTGGGATTGGATTCTTCTACATGAAGTGGAAGAGCCCTTAGAGGATCACAGAAATCATGTTCTATTTTCTGAGGCGAAGTTGAAGTGAGCAGAGGGCCACTTATGGATCCCTGTATACCCATTTCATGGGATCCTTGTTGAAGTTTACATGCTTGTGGAATATCTTGTTCCTGCTATTTCTTATGTTCTAGGTAATGTTCTCTTCCTCTCAGTTTAAAACTATTAATCAATTTATCCTTGAAATTATATAATATAAGAAGTTGTTGAAGCATTTTAATATTCTTGAAATAACAGAATAAGGATCATGTCCTCTGTTTAACTGAATATAGGGATGACAAGTAACTGTTATCAAAGATTGTCATATAGCAATAACAATTGAAGAACTTATCGAGAGGCTAAATTATTTTGTTCCTATATTGTTTTGATCTCAGATTTTCTTATTTTGTTTTGCACATATCTATGTAGCCGACTGCATCTAGTTGGGAAGAAGACTAAGTTTTTTTGTCATTGTTGTATCAACAGGCTAGATCATAAGATTAAAAAATTTCCGGCATGGCCAATGTGTCGATCATGTTTTTCGCAGCTTCACAGTGGGAAGATTTTCTCGTGATGTTTAAACCAGTGATAAAAGGCAAAATTTAGTCAATCCTTGGATCTGCTGTTGGATCTCATGCTAGGATGCAGCTTCTTGATCTTGGAGTGATCATTTGGATGTTAATTGGAGCAGACAAAGTTCATGCTTTTACAGACATAAGAAAATGTTAGAATCATGTTCCATCTAACATGGTTAGTTTGCTGTAAAGATATTCAGATCAATGCAGATGCAATCATTATGGCTCCAATTTAATATTTGGAAATGTTTTTTTTTTTATTATTATTATTTTATCCATGAAATGATTAATCACCCTCAAGGATTATCGCCTGGACACAAAAGTCATTAGAATCAGGCATCGAGAACCGTTGGATCATTATCTGGACACGTGGCAATCACCCAAGTAGTTATGAGTTAAACCTAAGTCAGAGAAGCCGGATCCCAATTATGGTGCCATGTGGAAGGATGTTTAGTTAAATCCAATCATTAAATAGGAATAGCTTAGCTTAGAGATGCGTGGATTATCCTTCCCATGGATTGCATGCCTCTCGCCCTCTCTACTTTGATTGAAACTATGCCACATGTCAAAACAAAGAATTGTGCCCGCACACCCCGTGCTATAGAAGAGCTAAATTCTATCCTTTCACTTGTAGCACAATCCTCAAGTTTGCCACATAAAAAATTCCCCAAAACTAAATATTTTGTGAAAAATATATGCGCCGACATCTTCTTATGTGATCAATCCTATGTCATTGGCCGTGGTGTGATTTGAGTTGATTTCGATTTTGATTCGGTTCAAGATATAATAAGTGCCGTTTTCAAATCAGAGTCGAACCGTCACAATTGATTTTGATTTTGTAAGCCATTGTTTGTAGGTTCATAATCAGCCAAACTTCTCCAAAACCAAATCAAAACAATCGGGTCGGTTCTATATGTCCGTTTCAATTCTAAATTGACATTGAGGAGGGGAATATATGTCCGTTTCAATTTTACCATCCGGATCTCGTTTGCCCGATAGCCCAAATCCGCACCAAATCGATTGATCAGTTTTCGCGCCAAAATGAGTGGTGGGGAATCAAAACCCCAATGAACAGGAGAAGTAGCCGAAAACCCTAGGCCCTCTTTGATGGCGCCTTCTGCAACTCCCGATTCTCCACCCTCAACCCCAAACCCTGACATTGAGGAGGAGAACTCTTTGCAACCATTCTTCGTTCTTCACAAAGCAATACCTCAAAAATCCGAGAGAAAAGCTTCAGGTCCGGGAAAAACCAGAAGGAAGATTGATCTCTCTCCAACATCCCCTAAATCCGCCAAGAAATCGAAGGTCGAGGCAATCGAAGAAGAAGATGATGATCATCACTACGAGAAGTTGCGCATTGAAGCTTTTGATCTCATATGGTCAAGAATCGAGACTACCATCAAGGACGTTCTGAGGGAGATTAACGTCAACGTGTTCGATGATATACACCACTGGGTTCGTCAATGCTTTTCAACTATTAGGTCCTCTGGAACTCCTGGTGTCTCTGAAATTACACGTTCGTACCCTCTGTTCACTGATCTCACTTGCAGACAGATCTTCACTGGCTTGGTATTCACAAAGAATGTGGAGTTTGTTGATGATCTGCTGACGTTTCAAGAGCTTGGTGAACATCTGAAATCTTGTGGATGCCATGTGTGTAACCTTTCATCCCTCGACTTCTCGATCAAGAATGGACTCGGTGGCTGCCTTAGAAGTCTATTGAGACAATTGGTAATGGTTACCCCTGACGCAGCTGATATAGCCATCTTAGCATCTTGGTATAGTGAAGAGGGAAACTGTAGTAATCCTTTGGTTGTGATAATTGATGAAATGGAGCGATGTAGTGGGTCGGTCTTGGCTGAGTTCATCATGTTGTTGAGTGAATGGGTGATTAAGATTCCAGTCATCTTCATAATGGGAGTCACAACAACTGTTGATGCCCCAAGAAATCTGCTTCCATCTAATGCACTGCAAAAATTGTGCCCTTGTAAGTTTACATTAGGATCCCCAGCTGAAAGAATGGATGCAATTGTTGATGCAATTCTCTTGAAATCATGTTTTGGATTTACTGTTGGGTACAAGGTCGCGAATTTCTTGAGAAACTACTTCTTGAAGCAGGACGGGACGGTGACTTCTTTTGTTAGGGCTTTAAAGATTGCATGTGCTAAACATTTCTTGGAGGAACCTTTGAGTTTCATGGCCAGTGGATTGCTTGAAGATGACAGTCAAAGTTTCTGGAAGGAGAAATGTGTACATTTGCCTGAAAGGATGCTCAAATGTGCATTTAATCTTCCATCTTGCGAAAAGAATAAATTGGCTGAAGAGACTGGTGAGAACTTGGCCAATGGTTTGTCAGATTTGAAGAACTCTGTTAACAACTGGACTTCAGTGCTCCTGTGCTTATATGAAGCTGGTAAGTTCCAGAACATGCAACTGTTAGATATCTTCTGTGAGGCTCTTGATCCAGCTTTATACAAGTTAAATGCTTTAGATAATAAGGTAGAAATAGGAAGTGATTCTGCAAAACCTTCCTCAGCAGATCATTGTCTGCTAGATGGACAATCGTCTGGCCCACGGAAGGGAAGTTTCATTTTTCAGGCAGTACGCAGAGTAAAGGATCTTCCATTAGTGTCACTGTCTCAACTTTTTAAGACTTGGAGAAAATACAGTGAGGGAATTACTGAATTCTGTGAAAAAGTGAAAGAGCTTCAGTCCATGTTGAGACATGAGGATAATGGCAAGAGTTTGAAACGAGATGCAGGAGATACACTCAAGAGGCCATCACGGAGTGCTTTGAATACGGAGGACATGAAGAAAGTGAATCACAAAGTGGCTATATTGATGCAGCATATGGTTAGGAAATATCTAAAGCCAATCGAGTGTGTCCCTTTTCATGAGATTATTTGCTTTAAGCACATTGACATACTGCAATCAGCTCTAATTGGAGATCCTAGGAGAAAGATACAATTCAATCTTCTAAATTCGCGCAACTATCTTCAATGTAATTGTTGCAACAAGAGTGGGAGTGCCCTCGTGCCATCTATGCATGATACGTCAATAATGTATACTTTGGCTCAAGAGCATGGTGATCTTATCAATCTCCATGACTGGTATCAATCTTTTAAAACCATTGTCCTTCAACCCAGTAAGAAAGGAAAGCAGAAAGTGAAGCAGTCACCATCATCTAAGAAAGGGAAGTTTACGAACGACTCTCAAGACACTAGTGAAGCCTCAATTCAAGCACGTTTCTGCAGGGCACTGACAGAACTCCAGATTACTGGACTGTTTCGTATGCCAAGCAAGAGACGGCGTGATTTTGTGCAGAGGGTTGCCTTTGGACTCTAGTGACCATAGTCTTCCAATATGTTTGCTCTGTCAAATTTGTGTTACTCTTGTGATGTGTGTGTATGGGGCGCCTCATTACATTGGTCATGTCATTATTTCCCTTCAGAACTGTAATTTATGTAGGGGAGAAGATTTTATGAAGAAATTTCATATTTTCAAAGATGAGATCCAGTTTGTTTTCTTTTGACTTGTGCTTGACATCGACATTTTCATGAGAAAATGGATAAGATGACTTCAAGAAACAGATTAAATTTACCATCTTGGCAGGGCATTTGCACACAGCAGATTCCTTACCCGATGATTTAGTGAGGGCTGGGGTGAACAGGGGTGATTTGTTAGTTTGCACTTAAGCTCATCTTGTTAATGTTGTACACTGCAGTATCTATCTTTTCATTCACAATAAAATTTCCTGTCATTTATCAAAGACAAGAAAAAATATATCAAATAGACCATTCAAGTTAAACAAGCCACAACAGAGCACTCTTTATGAACCACTGCAGGAACTGTAGTTGAGGCAATTGAAGGAAACTTTCACATCCTGATCTCCCAGACCCTTGGAATCAAGCAATAAGCCATTGGCATGGAGATAGCAACCACTAATTCATCAACCTAAGTTCTCAATTGCTTCTCCGTGAAAAAGGCAGCCTTCAACATTGACAAATAATAGCTGCATGCATCAAGGAGATATGATCAGAAACATTAACAAAATCAACTGACTCTATTCAGAGCTTGAATTTGGAGCTGGGACATGGCTAGTTTGTTGATTTAAATATGGTGATATCTAATTCCAAACTAGCCAATGCAACAGTTATAATATATTGCTAGCTAACCACATGATATACTGCCTAGTTCTCAAAGCTGACCATTGACTTGCATTGAGTGGGTGTGTCAATGAAAAACCTTAGAAAGTCGAGCAAGAGTTCGCAAAAAAGTATATGCACATGCTAACCATGCTAAAAATGTTGGCTGGACAACATTTAGGTTAATATTGAGTTGGACACACTCCAGTATAACTTATAGTTGAATGCATTGTCTATCTCTGTGGAAAAAGATATGGGTTTTACGGATACTGCTCATCTCCTCCTCCCAACCATCGGCACAAAGAGCACAGACAAAGACAAAGAAGCCCCAGCTTTTATGTTCATTCTCTTCTGCAAATTATATATCTGCACCATTTGAGGCTCTTAAGACCAGACAATTAGTTGTATAGGGTTTAGGTTACAAACATTCCAGATTGGATATTTTCTTGTTCACTTTCTTATTTCCATTTCAGCTCATTGTTGTCATGGTAACAAGGCAAGCCATGGTGATAGCCCGGCGCTCAAGGCAAGTGACAGATGTGGACAACAATATCCCATTCCAGGTAGGTATGCCAGTGAACAAAATGTTTTCATCTTCCCCCCACTAACCTCATTGTTATCCCCTTTCATTTCTTCCTCTTCTTCTCTTTCCCCCTTTTTCCTCCTTTTTCCATTGGATCTGCTCTGGCATTCTCTCGCCTTGGGCATCCCATAGTGCCTTTTCACCTAGGTGTTGCTTAAACTATGCAAAGTTCAGACAGTACAATCTAGAATTATGGATCATGTTGAACTGAGGAATACGCCGTATTTGAGATAGTAGAGTTAGTGACTCGATCTGAATGTGTGATTCTTCATTTCAATACAGACAGTAACATCCATAAGCGATATAATGTGTGAGACCACACATCGGAATGTGAAAAAGAAAGCTTGTCCTAGAGAATATCAGCTCATGGATGATAGAATCAAGTGATTCCTTAATCAAATCTGACTGGTTGGAGCCACATCCATGCCTTATGTGTGTTGTGGCCCAATTTTTAAGCACAGGATACTGGTCGCCTAACCATGTATAGGCATCCATGGTCATTGTAGGTCGTCATGATCCATAGTTAGCTTTGATCCATATTGCTGCTTTTCTTAGTATTGATGAGCCATCATGGGATCAAACCATGCCATGAAACCGCTGAGTCAATGGAGGAGTTTCACAAAGTGTGCTTAGAGGGGTTAATTCTGGAACATGTTCCTAGTATTTTATCTGCATAAAAAGAGAGGCCAAGAAGCAAATAGATCAGAGAAAGAAACTGTTAAAAAACCAGGATATGTAACCAGTAACTGCAATAGGGGAGAGACCTAGAGAGAGAGAGAGAGAGAGAGCGAGAGAGAGAGAGAGAGCATCCCACTAGATTAGCTAGCTCCCTCTATCATATATTTATAACAACCAAAAACCTTAAGATTGCATAGAATCCTTGCTAAAATAGAAAGTGAACTCCTATTCTAACTAGGAAAGACAATCTAGCTAATTATGAAAGCAAAACATAAAGGAAATAAAGATATAGAATAAATCAACTATAACCCCAATCATGGCAACATCTACTACATTACCCTAGGGACAATAATACCCATGCGGTACACTTAACAACTTAATTAACACTCCTCAAGCTGGAGTATACCAAAAGACTCCAACTTGGACAACAGAAAAATAGATATTAAAAGCAGCACTGTCTTGAATATTTATCGCAGTATAGACACCAGTGAGCACAAAGAGAACTGCAATCAATCATCATAAATTCAGTAGCAATATCAGCTCAAGCACATCAATCATCAGTAACAATAGTAGATAAAAATCTCACGCCGAATAAATCCAGCATAACCATCAACAACGAACAAGATAAGGGGCAGAGAATACTAATCACAATCCAAAATATCATAGCCACAACAACTTCATAAGTTTTCTGAGGAAGGCAAGTAGCAAGTAGTAATCTTCTCAATGAAGACAGATAAAAATGCAGTATGCAACAACTACATCATAAACCCTTCTTAAGGAAAGGACTCCAACAACAGGGTAACAATGACGTGATTAGGAAAGATCACAAGAATAGTAATTTAATTAGTAAAGATCAAACTCATTCCTGAACCCTAAATAGATCTCTCAGATATAATTGTAGCATAAGGTTGCTATGAACCAAATAATAGCATCAAGTTGTTGGGGACTAAATAACAACATCAGGTTACTGGGGATCCCACATGAATGATTTGAAAACAGGAATCATGGCTGCAAATTCCATCAATTATTCTTGCCCAGTGGTGGCTTTGAAGTATTTAGGTCTAAGTTGATTATGGTGTTTTGACTGAAGAAATAGTGAATGGTATATGCACCATTTGTTAAACCATGCCTCGTAGCAAATGTTCCAACCTTACCCTTTTCCTTATTCCCTTTCTTTATCAAACTTTGGGGTTCTATATCATGTGCTTTTGAACATAGTTCTTCAAAAATATTGATTGTTCGAGAAGCAAAGATGTGAGACAACTCATATCTGAAGAAATTGATGCATAAAATCTTGTTGTTTTGTTACTGAATAACATATATAATAATCTTCAAAAGATAAAATTGTTATTGAGTACGTGAGCAAATGAGACGGACAAATAATAATAATAATCTTCAACTGATGACTTGAGCAGATAACAACTCCAATCGAGTAGATAATAACCTTCATCTCCCCCTCTGCTACACGTGAACAAATCATGTAGAGGATGCAATTAAAAAAAAAATAATCCACCATCATATGGCAACAATAAGCAGCATCTTGAGGATGAGCATCACATAAATTCCATAATCAAGAATAGAAACGCATATAAGATTTCAATAAAATAATCACCAATCACCTTTTTGTTGTTTTATGGTTGTCCTTGTTGGCAACCTGGCCACGTGGCGGTGATGACGTGGTCAGTTTGGGTGACATGGATGAAAATGATGACATGGCAATATCTAGTGTCACCGATGAGATAACAGAACTACTTGGTATGCATGGAATGGTTTGATACATCCTTAGTATGTGGTGCGGGTTTCTGGGTTAAAACTGGCAAAATTGGCCTATTTACGATCGGAGGCATTTTCGGCAGTGAAAATGAAAATTTTGGAAGATATTTTCTTCATAAAAAATATATGTTGTAATTTATCTAGTCCAGTGCATCTGATTTTGTCGCATTCTGATGCCGTATGAAGAAGTTACGGCATTTGTGACAGTCGATGCCAATTTCGGCATTGAAGATGAATTTTTTAAAGGAAGTGTTCTCCATGTAACAATATGACAAAAATCCAATCTTTCCAACGGTTCTGATTTCATCATGTTCCGATTCCGTATGAGAAAGATGCATCATTGGAAAGGTCTAGGGGCATTTTGGTCTTTTTACATGGTTGAGTCAAATGATTGAGCCTTCTAGAAAGTCGTAGAGCATCTAGTTACGGTTCTAACGCACTTTGTTTCATCTCGATCAGATATCGTATGAAAAAGTTATAAGTGTTTCCATGAAGCCGGTTCGAAAATCTGAACTAGAAAATTAACAGATGCTCTTGGTGTTGGGTGGATTTTCTGGATTTTAATTTTGAAATTTCAGGGGCTTTTATGTAATTTCAAGGTTTTAAAGGTCTGAGTTGATAAGGTTTTTTGGCATTAAATTTTGTAGAAGCAGGGGCTTATGTGTATATTAGAGAATTAGAGGGATCCTTAATATACGGTTCAGATTGAGCCACATCGATCAAATTCAGATCTGACGATTCGTGCAAGAGCTTGCATTGAAGATGCTTATCCGAGGCTTCTCATTGGTGGAGTGTTAGATATGATGGTGTGGCGCCTCACCATATTGAGTCTTGATTGTGTGTGGAGCTTGTGCATAGAATCTATAAAGAGATTCTCCATATCTTGATCTGAGCCAATCATATCAGATCGGTTCCGATCTAACGGTCAATATTGATGGAGCTTTATTAAAGTTAGCCGACAGCGTATCGTGAAACGCGCTACACCACCAATCGGAGATCGACAACGCGTCTGACAATGTCAACGCATACGTCATGATGACGTCATCGAGATTCAAAACCTACGGTTTAGATCTATTGTCCATTGGTTTAATCGGACGGCTCCGATTAAGAGAAACCTTTTGATGAGATCCATGGCCAGATCTGCACCTCGGTTGCGCACACCGCCGGTGTAGCCTACGCCACCCCTACGAAGATTTCATTTTTGGCTATCTTATTACTCCAACTTCAAATGGTCATATCTCCCTCATTTTAACTCCGATTTGGGTGATTCAAGTTGGAGATTCTTTATCTCTCTGAGATCTACACATCAGAGAGAATAAATTAGGCAGAGGGGTTGCTGAGGTGGCTGAAAAAACGAGTTGAAGCTCATGGAAGGCTAAGGGTTTGAATGAAAGACTTCCATCTCTTGCAATTCATCCATAGCCCCCATTAGAGGCTTAGGAAGCTACTAGAAACCAAGGTAGCAAGCTCTATTGGTTGTTTCTAAAAGAAAAAAAAAAAAAAGAAAATAGAAGAGAAGAGAAGAAGAGGGAAATAGAGAAGAAGTTTTTCCCTCTCGTGTGTGTGTGATGTGAATGTGAATGCCATTGTTACTCCATGAAAGTAAAGACAAGGAGAAAAAAAAGAAGAAGAAGAAGAAGAACCTAGAATTTGGTTCTTGTGAGTTGCTTCAAGAAACCCAAGTGCCAACCGGGGTTGAAGCATTGGCTGCACCGAGACAACGTGGTTGTGGTCCGCATCAAGTGGAGATCGACATTATTGCATCTCCGACGGTTACTCCTTGCCAAGGTAACCTCACTTTTGCCAAATTTCCATTATTATAAATCATTGTAGGCAAGATGTTTGATAAAATGCCTAAGTGATAGTTGTAATCTATTTGGGAGAAATTTACATGTATGAGTGCTTCACTATAGGGCATTGTTATAAGCCCAACTTTATTTTATTGGTGTTCAGTGGGTGCTGGACACAGGGGCTATGTGTTCCTTGGTAGGTACAACTACCTAAACCTATTAGCCGTGGGTGCGGCCTCTCAGATCATTCTGAGAAAACTAGGGTGAAGACCTAGCCATTATTTGTTATTGGTGGAAACTGGGAATGTGTTTCCTTGGCTGTGGGTGTAGTCACAATTAGTATTGAGTAAATGCTAAGCCCGACAGTGGGCATTACTCCGTGCATGTAGGCAACTGGCCGAAGCAGGTATTTCTTGTATTGTGGATGTATATGCTCGTATTTGTATTGTGGATTGGAGTGCTTGGCTGCAGAATGAGTGTGTACATCTGGTAGACCTAACCACTTGGTGGTGTAGTGTGGATGTGCAAACGACTGTGTATGTATGTGACAGTGATTACCGTGTGAGGTTTATGAGACAGCTCTGGGCAGCAATATAGGTTATGTGAGTAAGTTTCATGCAACAGTAAGAATGGTCAGTAGTATACATAGCAGCTCTAGGCAGCATCAATAGACTGTGCTATTGAAGTGCAAATAGTAATTGCCACATCAGGGGTACAGTTGGAAAATGAAAAAATATTTGACACACTGATTTACCCCCCTCTCAGTGTCAATCGGGACCCAACACTTTTCACAATAGCAAATAAAATATCAAAGTCTAGTAAATAATCTCCAATAATAGCAGCAATATACATCACTCCATGCAAAAGTGCCAATCTTTAAAAAATTGTAACTCCAAACAAATGCGATCTGACCCACCAAAGAATTTACAAACCAACTGCAATTCTATAAATCCTAGCAAAAGTATGGGACCACCCAAACAAATATACCAAATAATATAATCTGAGATTTCAAAACCTGGTTCTTATTATTCATGGGCTTATCCAATCAAGAGAATACTCAAAATATGCCAATAACAAGAGATAGTGGTAGTTTTGTAGGTATATGAAGTTCTCAATAAAACATTTGGGCCACTTACACGGGGGTGTTTAGTGCTCTTTAGTGTTTTCAGTATAAGTTGAATGGTTCTCATTCAACCCCAATATGATTTGATCCATGCAGTTATGAGGTCAGTATGAGCCCGCGGGACTAGTCAAGCCAAAGGCCTGAATACCCGTCATTAGCAAAAAAAAAAGTTCTCAATAAAGACAGAAAGACTGATTTATATCAACCTCACTGGGAATTTGGATATTATTAACGATGTTAGTCTAGTGGGGATCCAGGATGTATGAATCTAATATTCATTGGTTAACATTTTTTTAAATTATCAAAGTGTTTGGCTTACCAGATTTAGGAACCACTTGGTTTCTTTGATCCCAAATAAAGTGTGTAATAATAAAAATCGAAAAGAACAATTACCTAACTTTTTTTTTTGGTAAAGAAGAACCATTACCTATCAGATTTTGATAAAAAATAAGGAAAAACAAAAACATAAGTGTAAAATTAGTGAATGCATGGATGAATTAGGGAAGCCACTTTGTTGGTGCGATGGCCATCTGGCCTCATCACGGAACCACAATAATGGTCACTCCATTACGGAAGGAGTAATTTTAGGAGTAATAGCAGGGCGATTCCACTGATTGGAAAAGATCCGTTGTTCAACGGATCTTTGGACTCTATCTCTATAAAATAGTAAATAGTAAAGTTGAAAATATATACGCATATGATCTGTCAGTTGGAGCCCTAAAATTCCTAGAAACGTTCTCTGTCTTCTTCATTCTCTGTTCTTGAAACCCCCGTACACTGGTATCAGAGCCAGCACGGTTTTCATCTCAGGCAAGCTACGACGATTACAACACTCTCAACTAGCTGATTTTCTGAGGATCGAGCTGCCCGCCGATGGCTGAACTTGACGTTTCTTCCTCTCACCCATCTTGATAAGAGCCGTGAGAGAGGTAAGCACCGATCACTACTGATCTTACACGGCCGAGCATTCCGACACCGCCGAACCTATTGTTGAGAAGTTTTCAAAGGGATCATCTCTGCTATATGCCCCACAACTCCTTTTAATTTTATATATTACTAGTTGCTGCTGACAGGTAAGTGTAACTCCCCCATTTTAAGATATTGGACCTTTTTTTTATATTCATCCTCACATCACTCTACTGTATAAGTCCCACTATTTTATTACTTTAGAATTAAATATTTCTTTTCTTTATATGTGAGGATATTAGTTGTTTATATCATACTAGCTGAATTGGTTTAAAAAAATATTAGTCTATTTATTATTTTAAAACAAATGTCATATCATGCTGGCTGAATTGGTTTAAAAATATTAGTCTATTTATTATCTTAAAACAAATGTCATAACATGCTGGCTGAATTGGTTTAAAAATATTAGTCTATTTATTATTTTAAAACAAATGTTCATTGTCTTTAATACATGTCATGTTAACAAAATAGATTTATAAATTGATTAATTAAGTATATCCTATTGCTGTTCCCATTTTTTTTATTTATTGTCAGCACGATGTTATACTTAGATTGATATGCTGGTATGTTATGCGAACCCCATAAGGATTAATATTCGACATCTGAATATAATAATAGAACCCCCTTCTTTACTGAACATTTCTTTTTCTCTGGAATTTTATTTGATTATATAATACCTGTTCATTTATATCATTATTTACAAAAATTCTTATGTTTAACAAATTGCATATTTGAACCAAATCGACTGACACCATAACAAATTATTGAAGTCATAAAAGACTTAGTAAATAAATACATTAGTATTCACATTTATTCTTTTGGCTTGTTTGAAACCATAGAGAATCTGAATTTAACACGGAAAGAAATGTTGAGTTCGTATTAAGATAATAAAAAATAATAATAATAATAATAGTAATAAACTAAATAAATAAGAAAAAAAGGGAGGAAAACCTATATGTAAGAACATATAATTAGAATAGATAATTAAACTTGTTCATTATTCATTTTTCAGAACATCATCATGGCTGGAAAACCCTTGTCACATGAAATCAACAACCTTGAGAGATTGAATGGATCGAACTATGAAACTTAGAACATGAAAATCACATATGTGTTGATATATGAGAAGATGGACCATGTTCTGGAACCAAGACCCGTGGTTGGGGATGATGCTACCCTAGCAGAGATTAAAATTGCGAAAAAATGGGCTAAAGATGACAAAAGAGCCCGAAGCATGATCCTCTTGAAGATGGAAGACCATCTGATGAAGGTGTTTAATAAACACACAACTACCAAATCTGTAATGGAAGCTGTGAGGGCCAAGTATGATGTGAAAACTGAAACCCACACTCAGCTACTGACTCACAAATATAATAGTTGTAGAATGACTGAGGGTGAGGATGTTATGGATCATGTCAACAAAATGCTGATTTTGGCTCAAGACTTGGCTGATGCTGGATCAGAAGTGTCAAATAACTACCAAGTATCCACTATCATTAACAGTTTACCCCCTTCTTGGATAATGGCACAAACCGCACTGAGATTCCTGGGGGACAATCTCACTATTGATAAACTTCCCCAACAACTACAATACTATCAGCAATGCATGATGACAAAGTCCATGGGTGAATTACATATAACCCAGTCCAACCCAACTTCGCCAGAGATTGACCAAGTGGAAACATTGGCACATCAGCACCGATTTAGTCCCAATGCCAACCAGCTATGCCCCAACAATAACTATAATAAGTTCAAAGGGAAAGGAAAAATGAAGTCTAGGAATTTTCAAAAGGTGCCACCTGGAGCATGTTGAGTACAATTTATCTGAACACTCAGCGGAAAGAGTTTATTGGCACAGTTGAGTACAATTTATCTGAACAACAGTATGAGGGGTGGTGGATCGACTCAGGTGCGACACGTCATATTGCAAGGACCACAAGAGGACAACAAGAGATGAAGACTCTTACACCTGGTGACCATAAGATCTTCATGGACAACAACTCGTATAGTGAAGTTCGAGGTATTGCAGACTATGTGCTTGACCTCGGGAAGGCTAATTTTTGTCTGAAGGATGTAATTTATGCCCCCGACATGCGTCAAAATTTGATTTCTGTACCAGCTCTTGTTAAGAAGGGCCTTGAAATGCGTTTCACTAGCTCTGAGGTCACCATTGGAAATCATGGTCGATCTTTTGCTTCAGGACGATTTGTCCCTGAGCAAGACTTGTTCTTACTTTCTACTGTTGAAAATGTAACCTCTAATATTATTAATGAAAATGCATCTGGATCATTAGTTTATATTGATTGTGCAAAATCTTGTTGATTCGTATATGTGGCATATGAGACCAGGACACTCTGGAATTAAGAAAATGCAACAAATAATTAAATTAGATTTAGTTCCTAAGTCGTCAAAAGTAGAATATGATGGATGTGAACATTGTCTCTCTGGTAAAATGACTAGGAAACCCTTTCCAGTGGGAGTGAGAGCAAATGAACTTCTTGGAGTGGTATACTCTGACATCTGTGGACTACTCAATGTGAGTACCCATAGTGGTAAAACTTATTTTATCACATTCACAGATGATCTATCCAAGTATGGATATATTTACTTGCTTAGTAGGAAATCTAAAGCATTTGAATGTTTCAGACGCTATAGAACTGAAGTACAAAATCAGTTGGAAAGAAATATTAAAGTTCTAAGAACCGATCGTGGTGGAGAGTGTAACTCCAAAGAGCTTAAAAATTTTTGTGAGGAACATGGAATCATTAAACAAAAGACAATGTCTTTCACACCACAATAGAACGGTGTGGCTGAAAGACGAAATAGAACACTACTTAATGTAGTGCGTTGCATGTTATCAAATTCTTCTCTCTCTAAGGAATTCTGGGGAGAGGCCATTCTCACAGCAAATTATATCCTAAACAGAATTCCTACCAAATCTGTTGAGACTACTCCCTATGAAATGTGGACAGGCAGGAAACCAAACTTAGAAAATCTAAGAAAGTGGGGATCAGTAGCCCATGTACTAATACCTGAGTCATATAGGAACAAGTTAGATTCTAGAACGATCAAATGCAAGTTTATAGGATATCCTGAAGGATCAAAGGGATATAGGTTCTATCACCCTGAAAAAGGGGTAACTGAGAGTCGTAATGCGGAATTTCTAGAGAAACTAGAAGAGGAACCTCAACAGGAAGATATAGAACCCCTACATGTCATTGACGATGACTATGATTTTGACCCTCAAGAGAAATCAAGAATTTTTTATCAAGGAATCCAAGTTCTTGAAGATCAAGATGATCATCAAAGACGAGACCCGGAACCTAGGGTAAGTGGGAGTAAAAGAACTAGAGTATCCCCAACTTATTTAGATGACTACTACCTTTATCTATGTGAGCCATCTTGTCATATAGTTAACACATATGTGGAAGAAGTAGTTGATCCCGTAACCTATAGTGAAGCGATGAAATCATGAGAATTAGATGAATGGTGGAATGCCATGCAGGAGAAAATTGATTCTATCACAAAGAATCAAGTATGGGAACTTTGTGACCTACCAAAGGGTAGAAATGCTATAGGTTGCAAATGGGTACTTAAGAAAAAGTATAAAGTGGATGGGTCTGTTGATAAATTTAAGGCCGGGTTAATAGCGAAAGGATATATACAAAAAGGAGGAATAGACTACCAGGAAACATATTCACCGGTAGCAAAATTTGCCTCTATTAGACTGATATTGGCACTTGTTGCATATTTAGACTTAGAATTATTCCAGATGGATGTGAAAACCGTCTTTCTTAATGGCGAGTTGGAAGAAACTATATATATGCGACAACCTGAAGGTTTTCAGGTTGTGGGACAGGAAGATAAAGTATATAGACTTAAAAAGTCTTTGTACGGACTAAAATAGTCCTCACGTCAGTGGTACCTAGTATTCCACAAAATGGTCCTTAAGTTAGGATTCGTGGCAAACCAATTGGACAACTGTGTATATATTTTGAAGAGTGGGAGTAGTTTTATTATTCTTTCCTTATATGTTGATGACATATTGTTGGCTGGAAATGACTTAAATATGCTAAACAGAACCAAATATAAACTAAGTAACAGATTTGAAATGAAGGATATGGGGGAAGCATCCTATATTCTAGGAATTCAAATCATTAGAGATCGAACACAACGTAGATTGTGTTTGAGTCAGGAAAAATACTTGAACTCTGTGTTGAAAATATTCGGGATGCAGAATTGCAATTCCTCTTCAACTCCAATAGTATTGGGAAAGACTTTATCAAAAAGTCAATGTCTTCAAGAAGGACAGGAAAAGTTGAATGTACCTTATGCTCAGGCAGTAGGTAGTTTAATGTACGCAATGTTATGTACACGACCGAATTTGGCCTATCCAGTCAGTTTGGTAAGTAGATACCAAAGGACTCTACCCATTAGGAAGCTGTGAAAAGGATTATGAAATATATTAAAGGAACTAAACACTTGAAATTGTGTTTTCAAGCAGAAAAGCTTGAGGTTATTGGATATTCCGATGCTGACTTTGGAGGTGACAGAGATGATTGTAAGTCCACCTCTAGTCATGTGCTCATATATGGAGGAGTAGCAGTTTCTTGGGGTAGCAAGAAGCAAGGGTGTGTTGCTAGGCACATACAAGAAGCTGAGTATGTTACTTGTAGTATGGCAAGTACTCATGCAGTCTGGATAAGACGGTTTTTAAATGAGTTTGGGCTGAATCTTGTAGATAGACCAGTGGAAATATTCTGTGATAATCAAGCAACAATAAGCTTAATACACAGTGGTGCAAATAGCTCAAAGGAAAAACATGTAGAAATACAGTACCACTATATTCAAGATATAGTAGAAAAAGGTGAAATTAAAGTAACCTATATACCTACGAGTGATATGGTAGCCGATCCCCTCACAAAGGGAGTTCATGCGGAAGCTTACATTAAGCATGTAAATTTAATGGGACTTAGAACAGTCTAAGTCTGGAATAGGAACTGAATGTTCCTCATCATGACAATGTTTTTATTGTTCCTGGATATGGGAACGGAAATGGAATTGGAAATGTCGCATTAGATGTTCTTGGAAATTCGAACTCTAAATGGAATTTTCATTAAGGTAGTTCTTGGAAATGGGAAAGGAAAATGTGAATTCGGCCAGAATGGCCAAGTGGGAGATGTTGGTGAGATGGCCATCCGGCCTCATCACGGAACCACAGTAACGGTCACTCTGTTACAGAAGGAGTAATTTTGGGAGTAATGGCAGGGCGATTCCGTTGATCGGAATAGATCCGTTGTTCAACGAATCTTTGGACTCTATCTCTATAAAAGAGTAAATAGTAAAATTGGAAATACATATGCATATGATCAGTCAGTTGGAACCCTAAAATTCCTAGAAACGTTCTATCTTCTTCATCCTCTGTTCTTGAAACCCCCGTACAGCTAGTTCACAGGTTTTCTCTGCTTTGCCTAGTCAAATCTCTATCCTACTTTTTTTTTTCTTAAGAAAGAGGATTTTATTGAGGAAGGAAAGGAAGGAAAAAGAAACGAAAGACTTGAAATTTGTCTTGAAGACTTGACTCAGAAGTCAATAGATTCATGCATTATTAAAGCTAGAAACTTCCCGCAATGCCCCCTTGCTTTCTGTTCTTCAGGACCCCAGTCTTCGGTAAAGTTGACTTTGACATATCCGTTGGCATCTCAGTAGAAGCTCAATTTTGACTCAGTGTGTGCTCGCCAGGATGATCCTAACTTCTAAGACCGTGAATAAGTGAGAAAGATGGTGACAAAACCTGATTAGTTTAATAGGTTGAACTCACCTGTATTTTTTTTTTTGGTAATGAACTAAGCTGTATTCATTCCCAATGCTTGGCAGAATCGGCAAAATGTTACTACATCATGTGAGGATTAAACCCGAAAGGAAAAAAAATACATCCTACTGAGTATAATATAGGAACTCTCTAGTAAATTGGCTTCAAATTTAGGGATATGTACCATCATGCATTGGGATGAGTGTTCGGGTTCTCCCAACCCTTGGATAACTAATTGGACACCCAATTAATTGGAGCAGAGGAGCCGAATCCAATGTTTTGACCATCAAAATATATCAATACATGTATCAAGATAGGTATTGGCATCAGCATCGGTTGATATCAATACTGAATCGAATGAGACGTCCAATCTGATAATTAAATAATAGGTTGATAGTAGTGGTTTATAAAACCACCGGGAAATAAAGCACAAAAATCCTCTCCAGAGAGGCAATGAGTGACAGTGAGCATCCGACGGCTGAGGTGCATACCAAAGCCCTCCTCCCAGCCATTGGATCCTCACTACCACTCACTGCCAGCCGTAGAGGATTTGAGTCCGAAAATAAAGGCTTTAGTGGCGATGTTGCACTAAACCTTTGCTTCAAACCCCACAACTTGTTAATTAAAGTGTGGCCTTCAACTTCCACTCACTCAGTAATGTAGCCAGGATAATGACATAGGAGTGCACCAAAAATAATATATCCAATTATTCATCCATAAGATCATCTATTATTCACCTAACTCTTTCTAACCCACAACATTAGATCAAGGCATTGTTCAAGAACCTGAAGACTGTTCTATAGGTCTGTCGAGACTGTTCTATAGGTCTGTCGAGAAAGGTTGACCAGAGTGGTGTCTGACAGAAAGTTCTGTTATTGAGCTATTCCATACCCATATGCAGCAGTGGCAATGTCTAAGTTGCCAAAGTGAGACTAAGAACAGTGGCAATTAGACCTAGGCTCTTGATGAAAGATTGAAATAGTCACAGATTAAAAGTGAAACCAAATGATCAACCAAAACAAATAAACTCCATATGCTTATAATTCCTCCCCTAGTGCTTCAATCATTATCACAGCATAATGTACACTGCATACCGACTGTAAGTAAACTCACCACTACAGTTTCATCCAAGAAGATTAAAACTCAATTTCTATATTAGGCATCATTTTAACAGTGTGATCCTTCCTCCAGGTATCCCAACCTTAAAACTTCTCTCAGTTGATGTAATAAGATGCAGTGTCCAAAGATTTTCACTATTTCCATTGAGTTCGAGTTGGAAAAGAAAGATCTGCAAGGAGATCAATGAGGGAAAGTCCAGCTTGAAGCAGCATGAAAAGTAACTGTGAAGCCTAAACCTCCTGGACGTTCTTGCCTAATCCTTCATTGTTTTCCCATCATTTCGCCCCTTATCATTGAAATCAATGCCCTGGAATGTGATCCTATTTGTGCGATATTGACTTCCGAGAGCAGTTCCAAAGCCCCATCCTAGGCCAAGTCCTACTCCACAACCTCCACCTTCAAATAAAAATTACAAAGAAAATGATTCCAATACGCAATCCCACAGAAAGTTAAAACACATTCTACCTATCCGGGAAAAAAAATTAAAAATGTTTTCAGCTTGTACCTACGCCAAGACCGAGTATCTGCAACGGAATGCCTGAAGAAGATAACATAAACAGTTAACAAAGCACATTTTGGCAAAGGAAAGTTCTTATCATACCATATGTAATGTGCATGTATGAATGAGCATTATTAGCAAGAAAAGTAGTTGTTCTCATCTAAACCCCATTCCACATATCCAGTATCAACAAAAAAGTATCACCTTAAATGGTCTATGCATATTTAAAAACCGGGGACATCAAGCTGTTGGTGCTCAAATAGAAGAAGCTAGTAAGAAATCATTGATTTCCACATAATTTCACAAGTGTGGTTGAAACAACTATGAAATTAAAATTTGCAACATCTGCAGATGAGCGAAATATGATATACTGTGTTTAAAATTTTAAATTTAGTTTAAATGGATATAATAGAGAGAGAGCAACCCAGTGCACGAGGCTCCTGCTACTGCAAGGTCTGGGAGGGGCAAGTGTGTACACAGCCTTACCCCCTGTTCTTCGCAGAAGAGGCTGTTTCCAAGTTTTGACCCTGTGACCAACAGGTTGCAATAGTGCAACTTAACCGTTGTGCCACAGGCTCACCCACTTTTAACTGGATATAATAATTGTACCAATTTCAGGCTCACCCACTTTTAACTGGATATAATAATTGTACCAATTTCAGGCTCACCCACTTTTAACTGGATATAATAATTGTACCAATTTTTGAAATTGGTATGGCATGGAATTCTTTGTACACCTTGCAATTGTCAGATTGGATCTGATCCAATCATCCAATTTCACACTCCCGAGTCATCCTAAGTGCATGCAAGTTTCAACCCAAACACCCCCCCCCCAAAAAAAAAATAAATAAATAAATAATACACACAGCTCACACACATACACAAAACCTCTTTCCACTTATGATCCAGTTTTATAGAATTTTAGCACTTAGCAGCTTATGTGCTCAAGATTGCATGGCTACCCAAAAAAAAATTCCGTGTCTAAGCCACCTTTTACTATAGAAGTTTTGTGAAGAAATAATAATAAAGGTAGTTATGCAAAACATTTCCTCCTCAATGCCCCAACCTTAGGCAGCCATCAAGTTTGTATGAAGCAGTGCTCTAGATTTTGGTTCATGGTGATTTGGAGCGTGGCAACAATAACAAGTTTCACATTCTGTTAGTTTCTCTTCAAAGGGTGGACCATCAACAATATTGTCAAGTAAAAAGAGACCAAGCCTTCATCATCTGTAACTGCATCAACCATTGCTTGAGATCATTCAAGCTGATGATCGATCATAGATGGTGCCACGATACTACAGTCAGGGTTTTTAACTGGTCAGGCATTCATTTGTTCTTTCATGCATAACCCTGACGAGATGATACCTGAGGCCAGGCATTCATTTGTTCTTTCATGCATAACCCTGACGATTGCTTCTGGCAGACATACAGCACTTCATTCATGCATCCCATGCAATCAGCAAAGCCTTTTTTTTTTTTTTTTTTTTTTGGGGGGGGGGGTTGTCTGAATATTCTACCTAGTCATTTATTTTTAACTATGGAATGATGGTACAATGATCTCAGGCTCTGGAGCTCCAAAATCATGATGTCCATGTTGACACATACCCTACCACTGTCTAGAAGGATAAACTGCGATGTCATAAGCCAATTACCACCCCATGATAGGATTTCCTCAGTTAGATTTCTAACCAGTCTCATAGAACTTAAAACTAATTATTTCTGACTTGATTATCACAATTATAACAAGTACAAAAGTTCTTTTTCCTTGTCACCTGTTACCTATTTGACAGATAGATGAACTTTTAGTACCTCATTAACTAATCAAGAAAACAGACCACCAGCAATGTATAATTTTATACTTGTCATATCTTGCTGCACCCAAGGGGTTATCCTGAAATCCTAACCAAGTAAAGATTTTAGATGAATGCAAAAGTGTTAACCCCCCACCCCACACACCACCACACCAACACACCCCCCCCCCCCAAAAAAAAAAATGTATTTACTAGTTTGATATTTAATAAAAGTTTAGAAGAACTTCTAGATTCCAAAAGTGTTGATTCTTCAAAGACATAAATTATGTTTCTTAACTTGTAATGTTATGGAAATTGAACAATACTCTCGCACACTTGACCTAGTATCTTGAACAATGAGAAATAAGAAATCCCAGGAATGGATAGATGCAGCAAGTCAGAAAGGATGCCTTTCTTAGTGTTCAAATATAAACATTTAATCAGTTCAGATGTAGCAATAAGAAGCATAAGAAGTTTTAAACATTCTAAAGCATATGCAGCCAAAGCAACAAACAGACCTCCAAAACCCCACCCAACTCCAAAACCGCATCCAACTCCAAAACCTGGAGTAATAACACAAAGGCAACAGCAACCTATATTAGCCACAGCTACAGCTAATATGAAGTCCAAAGGCCAAAATTTACAAAGAATTGCAGCAAGGCAAAGTTACAAGCAGAAATACTAACCAAGTCCCACACCAGTGCCATTGAATTTTGTAAGCACCATTCCTTTTGATCACAGATCAAGATTATGTAACTGGCACGGACATAAGAGAAAATTTAGGGCATCAAATAAAATTCAATAACAATAAGAAATTGAACCAATTAAGAGAAGTGTTTGTAGATTGAAGAAGGGGTGTGGTGAACTAGAATATTAAGAGAAGAACATCAGAAAGATCAAACTAGAAGAGATTGTCAGTAGACAAACTAAATTTCCTGTAACAAAATACCCCATTACTAAGATATACACGGCCCATGAGCTGCGATTAAATTTCAAATTCAATTGAAGGTAAATCTTGTGGGTTTTCATCTCCCAGGCCTGGGATCGAATCCCGCCTTCATCCTTCAACTCCCCCAGCTTTCCCCCTGAATAGCTTCAAATTAATCGATCCATTGGACTCAACTCTGTTGTTCGTCGAACCAGATTCCTTCGAGAGAAACAGATAGAGAGATGTAATAAAAATTGGGGAAGTTGGGATACTTACATCAATCAATCAAGAATTTGAACTGCAATTCAACCTTGGATTTTCAAAAATGGGGTGGAGACTACTGATAGTGAGAACTGGTAGTGATAATCTTCTCTACAAGGTTATGAACGGAAAGTGGAGGTGAAATAACAAATGTTCCGTTCCATCTCTACCCCTAATTGTTTTCCAATTTTCTATTAATACCTCCTCAAGTCCAGCTATTAACTAATGATTTTCATGAATATAAATTAAGATCGCGTTCGGCCCCTTTTGATAACGTTTCTACTGTTTTTATGTCTAGAAACAGCAGAAACGGATTTTCACGTTTTCAAAAATAAAAACAAATATTTTGGTGTTTGATAAACTTATTTTTTGAAATATTTTTTGCAAACATAATGCCACTAAAAACCCCAATAATATCATCGGATGCTCAAAAGGGAGAGAGGATTCGGTTGCCTCTTTTTAGGTTTAAATAGTTGAGAAATTTATCAGGCACAATAGCCTTTTCTTTCTCTCAAATTCGCTTATAGAAACGACAAAACAAGTATGACTTGTTTCGTCAAAATTGTTTCTAGAACTATAAATAGGCATAAATTTTAATTTATGTTTCTAGAAACGGGTGAAACGGAACAACTTTGGGCCCGTTTGAGAACGTTTCTTCCATTTCTATTTCAAGAAATGACAGAAACATAAATTTTCGTTTCTAGAAACAGAAACGGAATTGAAGGTATAGAGCCCTACTCTTTAAACCCGATTTATTGATCGGTTGGTTCAATTTGGTTTTGCAGGGTCTGAACTGGAACGGGTTGATGCCAATGCCTTGTGGTACATGATGGCAAGAGTGATATCAAATGCGAGGTGGTCGAATGAGATTGAGCCGGTACCTGAGATGATCAGCACGCCTAAGCCCTGCCCTTGCACATATCACAAGGCTATGTATGAGTAGGAAAGGTACGTTACTGTATTTAAATGGTTGGGACTTGATCCACAACATGTGGTGAAAGAGAAATGTCTGTTAAGACTCCATTTTCCTCCAAAATATAGTAAAATTGGCTTGTTTGGCCAACTAGTAGGTGCGGGACCCACCAGTGTGACCCACTTGTTGGGGTTTTGTGGACCCCAGCATGCCCGGCTTGGATGAGTATATGTGTCTCGGGCTCCTCATCATAATAAGGTCTTGCATACCGAAAGATGTCGGCTATCGCCCGAAAACACGATTTAATGTGTTTTGGTCCATAAATGGATAAAACCAAACAGGCCTTACAAGATATTTATGAACCAAGGTATAAATTGTCTTTATAATTCTCTTTCTCCCTCATTTATGGTTTTTAATGTGTTTTGGTCCATAAATGGACAAAACCAAACAGGCCTTACAAGATATTTATGAACCAAGGTATAAATTGTCTTTATAACTCTCTTTCTCCCTCATTTATGGTTTTTAGCAAAGTGGGTGAGAGGAGTAAAGAATAGGGAGAAAAGAGGAAGAAGGAAGAGGAAGGAAGTTTTCCCCTTGGATTTTGGAGTCGCATCTTGCTTGGCCATTGTCGGAATTGTGACCGGTGACTTGAGATCTTCATTTTGAGGTAAGTAACACCATAAACCTTGGGATTTGATGAAACCTCTTTGAGCATGTTTGAATCTAGAGGATAATGAAGTCATTGTGTGATTTCCTTGATGTATTTGAGAAGGGAAACAAAGGTTGAAGGATTTTAAGGTGACATTTGAGGTTGGGAAAAAGATTTCCAAGATTTGGGGTTTTACAAGTAAAGGTATGATTTCTTCCCTCAAATCTTCTTGTTGTCTTAGATCCATGGTATATAATCAAGTAAATGAAATTTAGAATGTGTGGGAAATGATATGGGAATCACCCTATTGGGGTCCCAAGAGTTGGAATGGAAGAAAGGAAAAAAAAACAGCAAAGTCCAAGAGAACTGGCGGGTGAGACTGACGGGTGCCTGACCTACCGGTGAGACCTACCACTACCAGTCACACCTGCACCCTTGGGTTCTACCGATGGGTTAGACCAGCGGGTGCTTGACCCATCGGTGTGACCTACCAATCATTCTTGCACCTCTGGTTCTATCGGCAGGTAAGACCGGCGGATTCTTGACCCGCCTATGTGACCCGTCGGTCCAGGCAGAAATCACAGGTGGGTTCTGCTACCCACCTGTATGACCCACCTATGGCTCGAATGAGCTCCAATTGAGCTCAAACTCTCCGACGACCTTCCTCACACTAGTATAAGCATCATGTCCATATCCTACGTTGATTTCAGTCCCGATTTGGACGCATTTCTAAATCCTTTATCTGTGCTAGGTTTTGAGAAAACTCATCTTCTCACTTTAGATCTTACCCGTGCCGTGAATGCTAATTCTTCCACAAGAATAGATAAGTGGGGAGAAGACTTTGATTCTTAATTTTGGAATGTTTTTTGCATCCTTTGCATTCATGGATTATATTGACATTCTGATTGCCATACTCATACATATGGTCGATGAATAAGTGTTGCATCTAGAACTGAACCTGTATATCTTAAATTCCATATGCATTGTTATATGTTGCATCCTATGAATGGATTTATCATGTGATGTTTATGATGCCAGATTGCCGAACATGTGTGGGGTTTCTAGAATAGATGTCGTAATCGGCTTAGAAACAAATGCATTAGTTCACCGTGGAATGGGACACGAAAGAACTATGTAGTTATATTATCTCATGTAGAAGCATGTGGTTAGGATTTCATATTCCCTCGTTCTACGACCATTCTCAACAAGGATTTACATGTTGGGTTATCACTAGGGGGAAGCATCGGTTGCTGACCACTGTGTGGTTAGAATTACGCCTGGCTGATCATTAGAACAGTTGAAAACCTTGGTGATATATTTAGAAGGCTAATTTTATTGTTTTTAATATCTACTGTGATTTGACCACAATTTACTTTTTTAAGTGCTCATGGTGGGCCTTATTCGATAACCCTATGAGCGTATCGAGGGATGGAGAACACGTCTCGGACCCGGGGCATACGTGCACTGTGATTATGAGTAGCACGTTACCTATGACCTAGTGTGTTTGTTTAGGTGAATAGAAATAAAATGAATCTCATGCATATATGATCATTTGACTTGCGATTGCTTGTGTGCGTCTTTCTTTCCATTTACTGAGTTAGTGAGCTCACCTCTCGTGTACACATATTTTTAGATGATTTTGCAGGCTATTCAGTAGAGAAACCTGTGTCAAGTCCTACCGACAAAACCCCAATGAGGGATTGGTGGGTCCCTGAAAGATTTGAACACGATGAAGATTGCCCATGTGAGAGTTATGTTGCTAGGCAACAATGATAGATTCGATTTGATGTACTTTTAATTATGTTGGTATATTTTCTTTTTGTGCTGTCGATATTTAAATTGTTATTTCTTGTGTAAACATGTAAATATTTTATGTATAACAATTTGGGTATCAAGAGTATATGGGAATTTCAGGTTATTAATGATGACAAGACTTCCGTTGTATTATGATATTACAATCCATTGAGCATGTGTGACTTGTTGTGTTATGATTACTGTATCAAATGATCCTGGTGGTTTTGGGTTACCCATAGGGAACCCAGTCACCGGTCTGGTTCTATGGGAACAGGGCGTTACAGAAGGTGTTTGATAAGTCATATTTCTAGAAGTCAATAGTAACTAGCGAAAGAATGGCCACGAGTCATTTCCAGAAACAACGAAACAAGTTTTACTTGTTTCGCCTGGGTCGTTTCTTGAACCATAATGTCACACCCCGCCCGCACTAAGCCGAGCCGGTAATTGAGTTAACACCGATTAACTCACAAACCTATCAAGATCAACAATGCAGTACCTGCAATACAACATACATCTACTAACCTAAGAATAGACTTGTATTTTCAGCAGAAGACTTGTTCATAATAATAGTTGTAATTGGTTCCCAATTACTTGATACCCAAATTGAATTATAAAAGTTACATACATTTGGGCCCGAAGACATGATATATATACAAAAATACAACAATTTAAGCATTAAGTAATAAAAATGGAGTACATCAAAAGAATAAAAAAAATCACTCAGGAGTCACAGCTGCCATGCAGCACAATCCTCGCACGTGCAATAGGCACCGTGCTCGAACTCGACAGGGACCCACCAGTCTTCAGATGGAAACTCCACAGTGGAGTCGACTCTTGATCACCAAGCGGGTAACCTGTAAAATCACCTAAAAAGAGTTGTGCACGTGGGATGAGCTCACTAGCCCAGTAAGTGGAAAGGAAGACCACACAAGACAAACCAAACAAACAATCACCAAACAAATGCTCCTATATGCAATTCATTTTAACCCTATTTGCCTAACAACATTACTAGGTCATAGGTTTTGTGCTACTCACAAACACAGTATGCGTATACCCCGGGTACGAGCCGTGAATCCCATTCCACGATACGCCCATAGGGTTATAGGAGAAGGTCCACTGTTGGTACCAGAATTTAAAATGCAAGTCGATTCTTGGCAAATTTAGATGACAGAAAGTGAATGGGTGACTTCACCCGAAATAAAAGTAGTACGATTGGCCCTCTGAATATATCACCAGGGTTGCCGACTGTCCTAGCGATCAGTCGTGTGTACTTCTAACAGCTGTAGGTGTTTGACAACCACAACTCGATGCTTTCCGTCAATGATCCCCCAACACGTAAACCCCTGTTGAGAAGGATCGTAGCATAAAGGTAAATCACATCCTAACCACATGCCTCTACATGAGCATAGTACAATTACACAATGGTGCTGCGTCCCATTCCACGTGCCACTATGCACTTGTTTCCAAGCCGACTATGGCATCTAAAATCTAGCATGCATATCATGTCCAAATGAAACTCATCCATCACATACATCAAGACATAATGAATATTCCATCATAACACAAAGCATAGCATATTATGTAAATGCACATTCAAATGCGTGATATGGCATATGTGATGTCTAGTCTACACACAAGTGACATAATGACATGGCTAGATTAACATATGTTATATGATGCATAACATTATGAAATTAAATCAAAGTCCACTCCCCACTTACTTGTATATGTACACGATGTTTGTACCCGATACGAAAAAGATCCGATGTGTGGGTACGCGTATATTGAGTATAACCTATCATAAACATAATGGTTTATCATTTCACTATTTTGGGGTCAAAATCATCATATTTGAATACTAAAATCGGGTTTAGAATCATAAATAGGGGTTACCCATCAAATTTGGACCAATTCTGACAATTCTGGAAAGACATGTGGGTTAGAGCCAAAGACCGGTGGGCGATCTCAGGTGGGCCATATCTCAGGTGGGCTTCCATGGGAATAAATTCCCTCATAATATTAGATTACGCTGACACCCACAAATACAAGTACATACCTTTACTTTTTGTACATGGCCTCGTGGTGCGTGCAAGTGCAAGGCCTAG
The DNA here is from genome assembly GCF_013358625.1 of Macadamia integrifolia. NCBI lineage: Eukaryota > Viridiplantae > Streptophyta > Magnoliopsida > Proteales > Proteaceae > Macadamia > Macadamia integrifolia. The sequence continues at coordinate 4,145,067 of NC_056559.1, forward strand.
GTGCACGTATTACACTTGGTACCCGCTCTGTCGTGTCAGGCCAACCCTAGTTCAAGGTCACCTTTGCTACCATATTCCATATGGTACCTGTGTCGGTTCTCTCCGGTTTCACCCCTATATGATTAAACAAAGTCAATGTCGTTAATTAGACCGGTTTAGAAAGTAGGGTATCACACATAAATAAGTAGAAATTTCAATTTCAATTTCTAGAAACAAGTGAAACGAAACAGTTTTACCAAACCCTTTTTGTTCTGTTTTTGCCGCTTCTGGACACAAAAACTCGTTTTTTGAAACATTATCAAACAAGCCATTTATCAAACGCTTTTTAAGCCGTTTCTCCATTTTGGTGAACAAGAAAACACAGAAACGACAGAAACAGAACGTTGATACATTGTTTAAGTGTAGCAAGCTAGCAATCAACACCAATAGGGGCATGGGTGATCATGCAAGAAGAACTTTTCTTTTCTCTTCTTTTCTTTTCTTTTCTTCTTCTTTTTTTTTTTTTTTTTTTAAATAAAGTGGTTCATTGGAAAAGAAAGAAATAGGCACAATGGTTATCCATCCTTTTCCATAAAAAAAAATATGTACAATCACTCTCAAATCAAAATCAAAACCAGAATATATAATTATTTTTTAAAATAAACATCGCGACTTGTACTTCAATGATGAACCCCTCTCTCTCTCTCTCTCTTCTTGTTATTATATTATATTTGATTAATAAATCTATCAGATATGACTCAAATTATTATATTATACATATAACATATATGACTTATATGTAATATAAAGTTGTGAAAAGATAGATGCCTAGTCAGTGGTCCCTATGTTAAGCACAAGGGTATGTGTAATTATTGTCTCATCTCTTGTGAAAACAAAATTTGGCCGTCCATGTTAGTGGAAGGGGTTATGCAACTAGGCAACATTATCTTATCCTATAAGATTATATAGATAACATTAGACATTATAGTGGGTATTTTGTGAAAATTTGAAGTAAAAATTATAGGTAAGAACAAAAGTAAAAGTAAAAAACGTAAAAGAGAAAATTAGGAAATTAGAACATATTCCGATTGAACTCGTTATCTTAAATATTTATTGGCTCGGAAAAAGTCAAACGAGTCATTTTCTTTAGTTTTCCTGCCCCATACCCCACTACTTCACTATAGTTTGATTTTTAAGATCTATAATGCCCCACACCACTTTACGTTACTTCTCCTATTAAATTTTGAAGTATTATATAAGATTTTAAATGCCACATTCACACCACCTTGCATTGAGTTTTTTAAATAATAAAATATTAATATATTATCATATGAGTTGAAAGAAATTCGATATGACTCAGATTGAGTCCGGTCATTTCTAAACATGGGCGAGTTTTCATGACTCGATAATCAAATTTTAAGATTTTTTTTACTTGACTTGATCTAATCATAGGAGTCTAAGACCTGATTTCTGATATCTATTTGATATTTTAATTAGATAATAAACCAAATATGGATATAGCTAAATCCTACCCATATTGAGCATGTTCATCTTTCGATGAAATAGAAAATCCAATCCCTAATTTGGTTGTCGAATATTGATATACAATTTCTTGTGCTCTCATATCTCAGGGATCAAAAAGTCAATATCATTACAAATGAGATGTAATCAATTTCAAACCAATCGGTATACGTCGGTCTCTATTGAATTTCTAAGATTAAAGTATATTTTGGCCGATTCTAACTGATTGCCACTTATCTAAATTCCATTCTTTTAAGCTCTGATATTCAATCACAATGGGTAACGTGACAACTTAAGAATACGGTAAGTACCAGACCCGCTTGGAAAATTGGTGAGATATCCCTACCAAGAATACGGCAAGTACTAGTGGTTTGGGAGATCAGTGAGGATCTGTAAAGTTTAGTCTCACATCGCCTAGGGAGAGATTACTGGGCTAATTAATAACATTTAGCCTCCTTAACATGGCACATCGCGTTTTAAGGCCTTGAGACCCATGGGCCAAAAAGGACAATATTATGCAAGATTAATGGAGGGAAGTGTGACGACCCAAGAGTAGGGCAAGTACCAAACCTGCCTCAGAGATCGGTGATGCGTGATTCTATTCCTTTGTCAGTGATTCAGATGACGTGTAGAGGATACGAAGAAATAGAGAGTCGTATTATGATGATACATGTAAACTTTTTCCCTCACCCGGGTGTCTTGTGTTCCCACATGATAAGCAAAGGAAGGAACGCACTGGTGGCAACATCAGATAGTAAAAGCTAGTGCCTAAAGGTCTAAGGTTCAACTCTAGTCACATGGAGTGTGTGTTCCCAGGAATGGGTTGGCCATTAGCCCTACTGCACGTAGTAGGGATCATAGTAGGATAGATTAGCAACTAAAAAGAACTATCTCAACCATCTTATAAAAACAAAAAAACAAAAACAAAAACCCTGTCTCCACTCTCCACTAAAAAATTTCCCTAATTCCTTCCCCATAAGCTTTCGTTTTTCATTTTTTCTTTTTTGATACTTAAGGTGTCCGGATCTTTGACCGGACTAACCCTTGGGATCACTGTGATAACGCTTATACAGGACCAGATCAGTCTAAGACGAAAACTCTCGTGCGGTTGCCCCAAGAAGTTAGGCTCAACGGTGAAACTTTGATCACGAGACCTCACTTCCTGATGCGGACCCATAAGCTTCTTATGCTGGTTCACATGACAAACTTCTCTCTCTCCTTCTTCCTAGGGTTCGATAATTTTGCTTCAGAAATATATTATTTGTTGTGAAATCAACTCTTGCTCTGTAATGTCTCTCAGAAGATTTTTGAGATGGCAGTTACCTCAAAATGTACTCATGGGAGCATGATTCTAAAAAATCTAATGGTACAGTCAGTATCAATTGGATTAGAATAGTATTAACCTTGACCAATCTTCAATCTCCAATCTAATCTCCAATCCCAACCCCAACGATTCTGATCCCTTATGATTCAAGAGTAAAATCGTAATAAAAATTGATTTTTTTCGTTCCGGAATAGTTTCAGCCTCGACTATTCTCCAAGAAAAAAAAAAAATCATTTAACAGGTATTTATTCCTGAATTTAGCAGGTATTTAACTTATTCCTGAATTTCACATTGATTTGTATATAACATTCGTTCCTCCATAAACTCAAATAGGAACCTCAGCAGCAACAACAAACTATGACTGATAATAACAATAACAAGAAAGAAAGCTCACCCACCAGTTCTTGTGTCTTCTTTGTTCTTATTGCTTTCCCCCCAATCTCCATTCCTTCACTAATTGACACTGTTGAAACTTGAATCAAACTGAAGCTAACAAAAAAAAAAAAAAAATTTTGAAAGATCGATCAAACTCAGGCTAAGGATCAAGCCTTAAGGAACGAGCTTGAACGCCTTCATCTTGTCTATCCACGAAACAAAAGATTTGGTAGTGTTTCTGAAACCCACGAAGCCATGCTCTTTGCTCTTGTTCATGGAACTCAAAAACGATTCTGGTGCCCCAAGAGTAAAATCCGCGAACCACCATATCCCGACATCTTCCAGTTTAGTGGGCAATAGATTGTTCTCCTTCACGATTTCGTCCCACACGGGTCCCTTGTCCTTCATCAACTCCGCAAAGGAAGGAACCCCCTCTTCGAATTCAGGGCAATCCATCTCGAATTGCTCTGCCAGAACTTTCCAGAGATGCTTCCATTTGAACACATCCCCGTTGAGGCAATTGAAAGCTTCGTTCTTCGCATAAGGATCGACGGACGCCCAAATGTGATGCTCCGCGATCAGATCGGCATCGGAAGCCTCTGAGTAAATGTTCCAAGCGGCTCGAGTCCCCGGGAATCTGAGAGGTAAACCCTCGTGTTTACAGATGGCGGCGTAAACGCAGAGGGTTCCGATCATGTTCATCAAGCTGAAGGGTGAGAAGCCGAAGATGCAACCGGGGCGAAGGACAGACCATGTCAAGTTGTCCTTCTTCTCGACCTCCTCGAAGAGAATATCCTCCAAAGTGTAGTAGAAATTGGGGGTAGGGAGGCGAGGTAGATCGTCGTCGAAGGGAGGATCGTGAGGACGGGCGGTGCCTGCAATCAAATCCTCGAACGATCCCACGTAGTGCTTGGTACCCGTCTGGAGGCATATGTGTTGGAGATTGGGGGCGTTGGGGATCACAGCTCGGAGGACGTTATGGAACATGGCACCGTTGATCTCGCAATTGGCGGATTCGCTTCCCCGATCGGCCCAGGAAACGTAGAAGATGTGGGTAACGTCTGTGAGAGGGGAAAGCTTGGTGAGGGTATCTTGGGCGTCGGAGATGTCGCATTGGATGTACTCGATTGGGTGGTCGGCGTTCCAGGAGGGACGAGGGCGACGAGCGACGCCATAAACCTTCCAGGGACCGCCAGGAGTGTCGGGAAGAGGGAGAATCTCGGCCAAACTGTTGCCCACGATTCCGGTGACGCCGATGATCAGACCCACGCTCTCGTGCCTTTCCTTTGGAGGACCTTCATCTCCATCCAACTTCTTCTGTACTTAACAATCAATTTGAAATTCAGTTTTTCGATTTTAATCAAGCAACCCTTCATTGAATTGAATTGAATTATCAAATTGAAAAGAGAAAACAGAAAATTAAACACAATAATTTAGATTTTTGAAAGAAAATTAAGAGAAAGTGTGAAAAGGAATTGCCTTAGCAGCGCCGATTGCTCCTGCCCACCACCAACTCATTTTGTATTTCTTGTGAGGATGAAAATGGAATCAAACGAAGAGAAATGAAATCGGAATCAAAGTAAAAGAAAAGAAGGGACAACAAGAGGGAGAGATAAGGGGAGGAAGAGGATAACTATAACTAAGCTGAGCTTCTCAGTTCTTACCCATCCATCTCTCTCTCTCTCTCTCTCTCTCTCTCTCTCTCTCTCTCTCTCTCTCTCTCTCTACGTTATACATGGGAGGCTGTTGATGGGATTCTCTTGATGTGGTTGGGGATGTCTTTAGACAGAAAGTCAAAAAAGACAGTAAACGGTGAGATGCGATGAGCATCCAACGGTTGAAAATAATTAAACACGTATCTTAAAAGGTTTTCAGTCATCCAATATTCATTACATTTAATTGGGTGTTTGGTTCAGTAAATCAAATGGTGTATGTATCGGATATGAATGTCAATCTTTGGATAGACATTCTTCTGAATTATGTTTCTTTCTGAAAAATCATTTGGTTGCCTTAAGGCTAGTAAATGTTTCTCGCGGGTTGAGATATTGGCTTCCGTAGAGAACGCCTTTCCGCTTTCTCCTTTTATACTAGATGGTAAAAAAGTTGCTTAAATCTGAGTTTATTTAACACTTAAATTAAGAATTATCATTCTAAAGAATGTCATCCCAAAGATTTACTGAACCAAACACAGACGTTACCTGTGATCTCACAAGTCCCAATAACATAAAAGTGAACCGTTCTGGCTTCTTCTTATTTTATCAAAATTATTTTATTTTATTAAATAATTAGAGTAAGGGTGTACAACAAAAAGAAAAAAAATTGATTGATCCGGTTCGATTTTGGTCCATTTTCTTGCTTCTACGAATATTATTTCAGCCCAATTTCAAATCAATAAGGAGTTCAGTTTGCAAAAACCCAATCCAACGAATAGCTATCATATCAATTGGTTTCAATCCCAAAACCCTAGAATCAACCCTCTGATCTAGGGGTGTCAACCGATCGAGCCGATTCGATTTTGATCGGGCTTAATCGGGCTTAAAGGCTTTCAAAGGTTACACCGTGTCCGCCCATTTAACTAATCGGGCTTAGTTATTGAGGGCATGGTACACTTTACATTCGGTCGGTCAGTCTCGGGCTATAATCGGGCTACCTTAATCGGGCTTTAGTCGGGCCTTAACTGGACTACGGACATGTTTAATGTTAAACGGGCTTTAACCGGTTTTTAAACGGACCCTCTTTAAAATGTGCTATTATATTCTGACCCACTCATGCAAGCCCAAAAAAATGACAATAAATCAATAAATGATACCAAATATAACCATTATTTAAAATGTGAACATGCCTTTACTTTTTAGTTTTTATTCTTTAATTTGAGGGGTAAAATAGGTATTTTACAATCATTAAAGGGTCGGGCCAAGTCGGTGCACAATAGGTCGGTCTCGGTCAGGCGTTAATAGGTCGGTCTCGGTCGGGCGCCCGACGGTCCAAGTAGCAAAACAGAGACCAACCATTTATAAACGAGCCGGGCTCAAGCCCGACACATTTAATAAATGGTCCGGGCTGGGCCGGTCTATAAACGGTCGGTCCCGATCGGTTTAGTCTGGTCGGGCCACGAATTGACACCCCTACTCTGATCTAACAACTCAATGATCAGAATGACTTACTACCAAAAAAAAAAAAAAACGATCAGAACAACTACAATCCTAGAATCAAAGAGTGTTGAATCAGCTGGCATAAGATCGATCATCTCTGATTCAAAATAGTGATCTCTAATGAAACGTGAGAATATGACATCTTGGTCCCCACGGTCTTTGCGAAAAGTGCAATCAATTGTGCTAGCAATTGTCTTTTGGACTAATTTTTTACTTATTAGCCTTGTGTTGGGTCACCAAAAATGTGATATTATATAATAATATATGATTTAGAAAACGGTGTAATGCAATAATTAATTGTTTTTAACAAGAGAGAATCACCTAAGCCAAATCCTAATCCGGTGAGCTGAGACACTGATGACTTAGCAGCTCTTGGACCACAAATAAACAAAAACCCAGCACGGATGCCAATGGGATGAATGTTTGATCATAAGGTTCCTTTTCCTCCTTCAATATTTCTGACTAACCATTACCACATAATAATATAAAATTAATTAAACATTAAAATAATAAATCTTTGGTGAGTTCTTTTCTGGAAATTTGAATATTTTAATAACTAGTTAATTGAATTGTGTTTCAAGGTGTACCACTGAAAAAATTAGTAGAAAAAAAAAAAGGGGAATAGTTTTCATACATCTTCTTCTTCTTCTTTTCTTTTCTTTTCTTTTTTTTTTTTTTTTTTTAAAAAAAAACTAATGACATATGATTCAGGTTTAAGGGTAAACTTTAATTACACACAGCCAAACCAAACCCATGTAATAGATCTATTGCGAAAAGAATTGAATTGGATACATCTATTAAGATACAATGCCTTTAAACCATGAAGCTACACCTAGGTTGAAGTGTTATTCATATTCAAACACAACCATGTATAAAACCTTTTGCCAGGGAAAAAAGATGCTTCCAATAATTTAAACTCTCCAGACTCCATAGTTCTCTAAGTCAGCATTTGCCATCATACATGCTACATGTCACCCATTGAACGCTAATGAAGCATGATTAGGCTCTAGGGAAAGACAGTCAACGATTGCTAATCTTATATCATTGGATAAAGGATTACAAAATTATAGATTAAATTTTCCTTCACTTATGAAGAATTCATCCACCATCAATTACGTTCCAATATCATTCTTAACTCTCACCCCTTATTCTATATAATTGAAAATGATCTTTCTTGTGCTAATTAAATTAAGAGGTCACGTTTTTACGATGAAAAGACTCTCTTCATTATCCCCCTTATTATACAAAATATATGCCCAAGAATCTCATCCACCGACAACAATAAAGTGACGTATTCTTGAGTTTGTTTGTAGGGCCAAGATAGGATAAAGGGCCAACACTTATTTACGGAAAGTGCATAACTTGCCGCATACAGTAGGGAGAGGTGGTGGCTGAAACTCCAAGACCACAAATCTGAAGACTCCAGCCAACAATACCATTGGGGCCACTAGACGAGTTGCGCCAACTACCAGCCCAAGGCAGCAAGGCTGGCTTCCCAGACTATTGCATTGCCACTTTATGCATACCATAACATACTCATTTTCGGCCAAGCATGTGAAATTGAATTCAATTGTGTACCAACTACCAATCGACAAGAAACAATTCTCACCCAAAAAAACCCTAACAAGAAGTAATTCAATTGTCTAGTACAATACTGCATGAGCTGGAGAGCCCAATGCCGCACTTAACCATTAACATTTTTTTTTCATCAAACGAAAGCGAAATATGGTTGAAAGGGAAAAATCTCTATTTGATGTGACTACTTTCCCTATGAAATCCATTCTTAGGAACAGATTAACTTCTTGTGGATCCTTTTGTGGGAAACTATTATATGATTCACAATTAGAGGTGCAAGTTTGATCTTGCGGTCGGTCTAGGGTTTCATCTCTGAAATTGAGCACAACCCAAGGTATCCTGATGAGGGCATGAGGGCATGAGGGCATAGTCAGTAAGTGCAATTGTGCAAGTGGCCTGGCCAGCCAATATGGGTTGTTTCATCTTTGAAAACTAGTTCATACAGATACGACTGCACCAGTAAGTGGGAACTAAGGTCTTAAAGAGAATGATCGATGTTGTTGAGACTCAACTCCACTGATTTCTCCTAACCTTGTTTGGTTTCATTCATTGTAGTGAAGGATGTGATGCACTTTTTAGTATTTTTACTGCAAATCAAAACCTTTGAGGGCTATATTTCTCCCAGTGTGGGTTTTAGGAGTCCTCCCTTTCGGAGAATCTTTGGAATTCTGTAAAGCTCTTCTCGCCTCCCCAGGTTGAATAAAATGCCTTCATACCAAAAAAAATAAGTAAATAAAAAATTCAAGGGGCCCTAATAACTTCCGCTTGTTCATGATTGGTTGTGAGTTGTGATTTACTAGATCTGACCGTCTTTTCAACCTTTGTTTTTTGTGTTGAAGTTTGAATGATTTAAGTGCAAAAACATAATCAGTATGTTTGGACGGTCAGCATGAAGAGGAAAGAATGCAAAGAGGTCACTATTACTGATAAGCATTATTAGTGTTTTTATAATGACCTTTAAGGGTCTTATATTTTTTGTTAGTGACAAAAACCATGTGTTATTCATGTGGCATGAATCTTTACCTAGACTCATTGACAAGATGGCTGAAAAATAGATTGGTTTACCATGGATAGTAATCACAGCTCACCTCTTTGTTTTTTTGTTGGTCTTTGATGATAAACTTAAAAGGGATTTAATTTTTTTTCAGTGCATGGTGATTCTCTTCAATAATGGTAATGTGATGCTATGATTTCTGAGTTGATCATTAACTCTCAACCCCCTATTATCCATGGTTTGAGATACATTTTTTCAATCCAATCAAAAGATCAGATCTCATAAGTGAAAGAGAGATTAAGTCCAAAACAAAATGATTAGAAGGACAAATTTAATCTTTCAGAAAAGATTATGCAATCATATGAGATGGTTTCACAACTTTAATTTATGCCAACTTGAGTGAGCTAAAATTTCACATATCTACTAGCTTTTAAAGGGAAAAAATGTCTAACCCTAGTATCATCTAGGGAAATGGAATCCCAAGGGTAGGGGTGAAAAATACTAAGGTGGAATTTTCCAACCTATCGTCGAGATTTCATTTCCCTGGTTGCTACTAGGTAGTAGGTACTTGGCTGCCAAGTTTCATTCATTTTAAAACATGTAAAAATATCTCTTCTTGCAGAGTGCATCTTGTCGTACTAATAAAAGTTCTTTAAGTTATAGGTAACAAAGATATTGAAATTAATCATAAAAGTGATTTTAATTATTATTTCCTCAAGAGCAGTTACTATCTTATACGTTTCTACCTTTTTCAGTACAAATGTGAAACAACATTGTTTTTCTTTTGTCCAAGAAAAATAATGTTTTTACTAAAAGGGCAAAATATCAAGGTTACATCTTTTTTGTGGAATATGGAGCTTTGTCCACATCCAAGGTCATTTGCACGAATGTGCATCATGCATGGCCGTGCACAAGACTTTTGACTTATATCTTTTTTCACAAATTTTGATTACAACAAAATTTTACATATCCAATCAATGCATCAATAAAATCTCTTCCTACTGATCATTAACCAAAAATCACAACAAATTCCAAAATATCAAAAGAGATGATCTTAGTGGACAATGCCATAAATAAAGTTCTCACAAGTTAATATCACTATCCACCCTCACAAAACTCGACAGGATTAACCAACACTCTTTGTTTTTTGGTAATGGGTTATCCAACACTCAAACTGGGACAAAAGATGGGCGACTGAATCAAAGACTTGCTAATTATAAACTCAACTTTATGACAAGAAACGCAATAGATAGTCACCTATCTCCATCTCCACATTGTATTTCAATCTTCTACCACCTCCTAGCGTCCAAACAAAGCTTGAATTCTATTGGCTCTAACTCCTTAAGCTCATCCTACTTGTTCCAGTTTAGTGGGCAAAAGCCCCTTCTCCCTGACGATCTCGTCCCACACATTTGCCAAAACCTTCCACAGATGCTTCCACTTGAACACATCCTCATTGACGCAATTGAAGGCTTCCTTCTTCACATAAGGATCTGGAGATGCCCAAATGTGCTGCTCTGGCAATCAGATCTGCATCGGAAGCATCTGTGTAACCACTCCAGGCAACTCTGCTCCCTCCAAAACCTCAGAGGCATGCCCTGGTGCTTACAGATGACAGTGTAGACAGAGAGAGCCCCAATGAGGTTCATCAAGGCAGAAGGTGAGTTGCCGAAGATGGTAGTAGGGCTGAGGACGGACCACGTCAAGTTGTTCTTGTGTTGACTTACAACAACAACAAATCGTGGAGATCTAGCAACAGAGGGAAATGACTTGCAGGGCCAGTTATTTAGGAACATGACGATGATCTGAGTCTGTTCTTGCATTCACTGCTTCAAGGCTTGGAGAAATCTGGACTGAACTGCAATAGCTTTTGCTTCAATAGTTTGTTCTAAGAAGAGTTGAGAATAGCCTCAGTTGCCCACAAAAATGATGAATGATTTGTATGGATTTGGTCTTCAGTTAGAAAAGATTTAACGGTTTCAGTTGATGAATACACTCAGCAATGGGAGAGGGGGGGGGGGAATACTTGTTTGAAATAACTGCTCAGACAGATACAATGGAACCTTGGAGAGGTAAACGAGGGGATCTTGCAGTAAATTGAGGATTTCCTAGCAGATGGTGCAAGAAAATAAACCAATGATATATCCGATATGCTCATTTATATCCAGACAATATTCTTGAAACAGATCAAATGGATACATCAATTATTTGACATGGTCAGTGTCGTAACAACTATATGCCATGTTTCACAAACACATCTCCCCGAGCAAAATATAGATTTGTTCATTGCAAAACATTCCAGAAAAAAATCTTTTGAACACTCAGAAGAATAAGATCAGCAATGTCAAGCACAACTCATACATCATAAGCTATTTTTCCAGTACACAAAGTATGGATACCTGGTTCCTGCCAAGCTAGAGATTTTGAACAAACCACATAATTAGCAATGAGAACCAAATGTTGCATTTCATAAGTTTGTTTCCTAAAGAGGATCAGGAACAAAATTCAACATACTACCAAAAGCTTTTGTATGCAAGTTTAGGGTTGTCAATGCTCAAAATGCACCAACACTCGATTCTTCTACTTACCGAAGACCTAAGAAGTTGCACTACACATGTTTTTCATAAATTAAACACAAATTTCCCATGTACAAAAAAAAGTTCTGTGGATGGTTTTCATGTTCTTGAATCTGTTCCCCCAGTGAAGTTGACTTTCACCTTTTTCTTTCCAGGCAAACAAATAGTCTTTCACTTGATGAAGTGAGGATTGATCAGCCCAGAGATCTCGAGAAACCCAACACGCTCCTTTCCTCCAAATATGTTCTTCAGTTTCTCATCACACACTATAATCTTCCTGTTCTCTGGATCCTAGAAATACAGATACAAGGGAAAGGAGGAATAAAAGAAAAATCAGTACTAAAATCATATGGCAAACTCATCAACAGATTGAACTGTAAAATATATTCATTTAATCATAAAAAATCTCATAACACAAATTGGAGCAATAATTAAAATCTGTATACCACATCAAAACCTGTAAAAAGTTCAGTTACGCGAAAAGGTTCAGGAGGTTTGAGGGAAAAAGCATTTTGAGAGATACAAAAAATAAAATGCAGAAGGTTTTTTGCATGGTTCACATGGAAGGGCTTAAACTGTGGCCCGCCTAATTATGCCACATGGAAGGTTGACATGACTATTCTAACCATTGGATAGATAAGAGATTGGCCACACATGAAATTTCACACCAAATTCAATCGCGAAACCCCCACCCCAAAACCCCCCCCCCCCAAAAAAAAGGCATTTTCCCTTCTATTTTCTGCCATCCATCTGTTTTCAACTTTACTTCAGAAGTTTATTTTTTTGGTGAATTTTCAAAGCCATAAGTGTGACATGTAGTGAACTGTTTATTGGATAACACTTGACATGTGAACAAGGTAACTTGGGCCTTTCTGTCCACAAAATTTGGGCCCCAGATGACCTTCAGCAAGGCAGATATTAAAAGCTGAACAGGGATACCATCCTAAGTGGAACAATGGGCCATACAGGAAGCGGTGAGAGTGGTCCGCCGCATGCCGGACGGGGGACGGACTGGGGAAGGCCCCCGGAGCGTCAAACAATCAACTCAGAACTGGTACGGACAAGGGGAATCCAACAATTTAATTAAAACAAAACATTGCGATGGTCCCTGCAGATGCTCATACAATGTGATTTCTGCCTAGTGCTCTGAATGTCAAAGTGAAGAAATTCAACCATTATAAAAGAACATTTTATTGGCCACAAGTGTTTTCCATTCGGTTACTGACGAGTAATACTCCACAAGAAGTTTTCCTTCACCAATAACAAAAAGATTTTTTAAGAGGGTTAAAGTATTTTCCTTAGGTTTTCAGAGTAACTATGGGGCCAAATGACTGCAAAACATCGTGTAGGGAAGAATTACATATATTTTTTTGTGAATATCTGATAAACAGGAGTTTGAAGTGCATTAAACAACTTCTGGAAACTCTTAAGGAATGATGAAAGGCCTTGCTATGCAGCTACCCTTTTTACTCTGAATTTCACTTTCCTAAAAATGGAGTTCAAACAATGATTAGGGAGAGAGATAATAGTCCTGTAGGACATCTATGTTCATCCCAAACTTTCATCTATAGTATTGCGGCCATCATAAAAAGGAGAGGACTGACAGCTTCACTGTTGCAACTGAAAAATCGGAGACCATATCAACTCAAGATTGGCAAAGGGCAATATACCCGATTTCCCAATCTTCTATTCCATTCCAAACTCAGCTGAAAGTGGGCAGCTACTCCAATCCCGCTACTGATCCCAAATTTTAAATTCTTGTTTGGGAATGTGTTGTTCTGGTTGAATCAAATCAATTTGAGAAGTATCCCTGTAATTCTTCTTCTGCCTTTTGTTTTAGAAATTTATATTCAATTAACAACCATATTCAGCTTTTATTTCCTTATTACACACCCAAACCATGCCCGATAAGGCCCAACACACAATTTTTTCCCTTGATGGGGTGCTTTTTCTAACCCATGAGCTGAATTAGGGTTGGGAATCAAGGGCATAGATCATGCAGGAACAGACACAGTATGTATCAATCTAGCATAATATATATAGGTGGAAAGAACGCTGCCAGACTGCATAGTGCCTCCCTGTGTCTATCTCTCTCCTCCCTCCTATGAAATGGCATATCTGCCCCCTATTGTAGGAGGAAAGATATAGACACAGGGAGGCGCTATACGCTATGCAGCCTGACAGAGAACTCAATCCTGACAATATAAAATGACATGATGCATGGCATTCATCTGTATCTACTGTAGAAACACCATTGTAACCGTTCATTTAGTATGCAACAAACAGAAGATTATAGTCTTGTAGCTTGCAATAGAAGAACAGAAGCACTGCATCACTTCAAATGTTAAATGAAGCAATTTAGCATGGCTTACACTATCCAAAATTGCCCAATTATATAACTGGTTTCTTGGTTCTGCTTAAAATTGGGCCCAATCCAATGGCCTGGGTTAGTGTGTGAAACATCAATACAGTGTCAGATTGGGCTGGTAAGGTGATGTAGTTCGCAGCCAGAAAGAAGAAAAAGATAGGATCATGCATTTGGTATGGTTCATCATTGAACCCGTTTTTGATCATGAGAGTGGAGGTTTCTGGTTTCCTTAAAACCAGGATTGTTCCTAGAGTCCAGTTATTTCTTTCTTTATTTAGTATTTAAGCGTTTTAGGACACTCCAAGCATAACCTGCGGCTGGAGAGTCCTGGTTAGCTATTTCTTTCTTGTTTCGAGTTTATTTAAAGCACCGTTAAGGCTACCAGCCCCCATATTATTTAATGAACAAAGCTTGGCTCTGCCTTCTATTGTGTGGTGATTCAAATTATGGTTCTGTGGTGATTCAGATCCAGTCCCTGCTGTGGTGATTCAGTAGGTTTGATTGGTGATGATTCCAATCAAGGATATCAGGTGGTGATTCCTTAAATTCTTATCCCTCCTTTTTTTATTTCCATTAAACAGGTCAGATCTTATCTGTCTTATCCTCTGCATGTTTTTTCTAACAATAGTTCTGTTTTAAATTTATTTATTATTTTGTTACCCCTTTCATGCTATTGATCTTCATTTTCATTTTTGTTTATTAATTCCAAGTTCTGATTTCAGAAACAGTGTGCAGAATCCAATCTTTTCTTTCGATTTCTAGAATTTTATTTGGATTATAATTCCTCAAAACCTTTGATTCTCCAGCTGATTCTTCAAATCAGATACCTGTATGGATTTTATGCTAAACATTCTTCCTCTGTTATTCTTGTTCAGATCCAACCATTCCTTGCTATTGAATTGAACAATCCTTCTTCAAGTTGGTTTCTTAAAATCTCAGTTGTTGGTAACTGTTTTCCAATTCTGATTTCAGATCTCTGTTGACTTATTATTGCTGAGTTTTTGTTACTGCTCAAGCATCTGTCTACTCTTGATCAGTTGCTGTTTTGAACTAATTCAATTCAGGATTTCTGATTCTTGAAATTCCTACCTACAGTAGGATTCTTCATCAACTATTGATCTAGCCATTGGATTGCTCATAATATATCATTCTTCCAAGTAATGGAACCTTCAACCTGCATATCATTCAAATCAGACCCTTTAATAATCTGTCATCACATTTCTCTTGAATCGGGAATTTAATCCCCTCACTGCATAATACATAACTAATCCCGGACCAGCAAGATCCAATGGGAGATCAGTTTGCAACAAGATCAAAGGTAAGAAATAAACCCATATCAGAGTGAAAATTGACAACTAACTAAAAACAAAGCAGATGTGCAAATAAATAAAAAAAAAAAATCGAATGGTAAAATCGATTTATAGAACATGACAGCAAAAAAATGATTCTAGATTCACAGACAGATTTCAAGTTATGGAATAATCCAACTTGAATTAGGAAACTGAAATCAGAATAGGGCAGATTTAAAACAAGATTCATATCAGCAACTGGGGCTCTAGTAAATCACAACCAGAAACTTGGAAGGAAATAAGAAAACTGCAGAGTAGCAGAAATATAAAATCAGAAGTATGAAGAAGAGATATGGTAGAAGAGAGGAGGGAGGAAAAATCCTACCTGAGAAGAAAGATGAACAAAATCAGATCTGGAATACCAATCCCATATGCACTGCTTAACAGCACCAAAACTCTTAACAGCTCAAATTTTTTACTCAAAACATGTTTAATTGAAGGGGGTGTTTTACATATATAAAGACCTTGACTGCTAATCTTAACTGCTTAACTGACTCATAAACGGACTCCAAACTCTAACTCTCGCACACTGAATAGAGTAAATAAACTCAAAACAGAACTCTTCAAAGTTATTAAGTATCATAATCTAACTCAAACACTTAACTGCTAATCTTGCATTCTATGTTCACCCCCATTTTATGTGCTTGTAAATTAGGCTCGTTACAATAAAACCGAAGAAAATAAAAGGCCCAACCTCTAACTATTGCAGATCGAGTAGATGTATCTGCTGTTGGTGGGGAAGAGAAAGAGGGATCATAGGACGATGGAGAAGACGAAAAGCAAATCAACTGGGAGAGACAGAAGAGGGAAAGCCCCAAATTGTGGGGAGGGGGGAGAGAAAGGAGGCTCAATTTCAAAACCAAATTAAATCTATAACATTCACTCAACCGTGGGGGAGGTTATGCCTCTGCAATGTATTTATTAGAGGGTTACAAACTTTATAAAGGAAACTAGAAATAACTCAGAAACTGATAAGGACACTCCATGCAAGGGCTGTTGGAGGAGTCCCTTGCTGACTCACTAACTGAATAATAAAGAAATAAAAGACCAACCAACTAATACTCTCTCCCTTCTGTCTGTAGTCTATAAAGAAGCCCAAAGTTGAGTCAAACAGTAAAACTGAATTAAGACAACTTGATTAAATAAGGAAACTGAATAAATAAAGACTCTAAGTGACTCCCATGATTTAAATAGGGATAAGGCTCTTAAAATCAAGCCATGACTTGCTGATAGAAGAGATTCCAGAAAATATGGAAATTCTGGTGTGCAAGATTCCAAGAAAACCTTGGACAATGATGTTTTTCTTTTACTTAAGCTTCATCAAATGATCTTCACAGATAGCGTTGCCTTTGGATACAAATTAGCATGATATAATCACAATAATGATGTCAATAAAATTTTCACAATTTTGAAACAAAAAAAACTGACACAAAGAATTAAAACAATTGTTACAGGAAAGCAAGATACAAAACATTACATCATCACAACCGTTGCTAAAAATTGAGAACTCCCAAGCATAATCCCATGGAAACCCTCATTTATGCACACATGAAACCAAAGATATCAAGTCAGCCCAACGAAAACATTACTGCCATATGGACTTCAGGTGCTATTCAACCAGGGAGTACATTTCCTGCAGCTATATTACTTTTTTATTTTTGCACCCTAAATTCCTAGAATAATACAGAAACTTCAAATCTTATTTCCATTGGTTCAAAATTCAAACAATATTGAAGGAGCAAAACTATGCAGTAACACTATAACTATAATTAAACCTTGTAATATGCAGATAAAAAAAAAAAAAGACAAGAATAAGTCGCAGGATACAAAAATAGAAATGCAGGCACTTTCTAAGAAAAGGAAAAAAGAAGATTTTTTTCCAGGTATGAACCAGCTCCCATGAAAATTACACCACAATGCTAGTTAAATCTTTTGGTTCATGCAGACTGTCCAATTTATCTGTATAGAGAGCATAGCATAAAACTAGGACAATCTACACAACTAAAAATGTCCAGTTTCTCCACAGAAAGCACCATTTCATTTGTTTATTGCATGCGATATGCACAAACACTCTTGGTCGGCGTGGTTTAGGGCTACAAAATTGAAAAAAGAAAGAAGGCGATGAAAGATTGCAGTTGACATTCACAACAAGGGGATTGCTAATTGAGTTGGGCGGGTCTTCTACTTTCACATCTACAACAAGTAATTCCTCAACTATCTCTTGCTAGCACCCCACCACCACCACCATGCGAAAAAAAAAAGAGGCTCAAGTTGTTGTGGGATTGATTGTGATAAAAGGGTGAAAACAGGTTCCTCCAGACCTTATTGAAGAAAAATCTTTCCAGTTTTCGGCTAGGCTGTGTAGTGAAAATTAGTAGGTCTGGGAAGGCATCATTGACTCCCTTTGTTGTTAACTTTATCAACCACATATTAGTTGTGAGCTGCATGCGGTCTCATGGTATAAAATCCTTCACATTTGCAGCCAACTGCATTGCAACACTGTGGGATTTGTGATTAATGTAAAGGACTTGTTTTATTTACAGTGATGATTTCACCAACAAGGGAAACTGTGTTTGATGTTTGAGGCAAGGGTCAACCCAGGACAAATACCCAGCGCCTAACAACATGAGAAATCTAACCAACATTTCCATAACATGATATTCAGGACTCTGGAGTCTGGGATCCCCCCGCCCCCACCCCCCCCCCCCCCCCAAAAAAAAAACCAAAAAAAAAAAGAGTATTATCACAAATTCACATATAATGATTACAATGATGTAACACAAGATAGCTAATGAACAAGAACGAGATGTTAGAGTTACAAAGCAAAAAAGATAATCAAATGATAGAGTTACAAAGTACAAACTAAGGCCCTGCGCATCAAATGCAGTTTTGCAGCTCCAAATCAAAGAACACTCTGATACTTGTCAAGGGTTTGTGGCCTATCGGACAAACATGAACCTTATCCAGTCATACCAAGACTAATAAGATAAAATACTCAAAGCAAATCAAACCAATAGACTGAATTTATTATTCCTACTTTGTAATCATTTATCTAGCCGAGAGGGAGAAAGCGGAATGAACCTGAAGATTGTGCTCCTTGATATAAGCCCAAATCTGCTTAAGAGCTTGGGTGCGAGGGATCTCAGGGACGCCAAGAAACTCTTGCATCGCAGGAGAAATAGGTTTGGGCTTAGTGATGCCCCTAGGCTGTCGCTTCCCTGTCGTGGAAGAAGCAGGCTTTGACGAAGCAGCGCAGGTGACGAGACGGACCATACGCAGGGTAGTCGTGGGAGTAGAAGTAGTAGCGATGCGGAGAGTCGATGAGGACTTGGCCCCAACTGCCTCACCTGCCGCAAAACCCGACCAACAACATCCTAGCGACATTGCCATTCACTTCCTAGAGTATATTTTTGCCCTTCACTTCTAGGTATCGCTCTCAAGAACAAGAAGGAGGAGGAGAAGAAGGAGAATCGATTTGCTGGAGCTACAGGAGAAGAAGAGAGAAGAGGATGAAGCGAAAAACCCCGCCTTCAGGCTTTAGGATATCCTTTTAACAGATGAGGGGGAGAACCATAAAACACGCTGGTGTGGCACCGTATAGCGGATGATGATGTGGATTCATCAAACAAAATCAAGTGGCCGTCCATGTCTTGATGGAATCTGAGATTTCGGGATCTCCAAAACCAGGCCCACCTCAATACTAGAGCGTCTTAGGCCGCTTTGGCAAAAACACCCGGATAGCGGGGAAGAGGGGTCGCGGTTGCGACTTGCGACTTTCAGACGTCCTCGGTTCCCTCCTGTACAACCAGCCCAGCCCATCCCCGCCCAATGTCTAAAAAGCCCATCCTGGGGCTCGGGCTGAGATATCACAAACCATTGAAGGTCGGCAGAGTCATTTTGGGCTAAAAAAACGTTATAGACCCAAAATCTATTTTGGAAATGCATACCAAACACAATCTTAAGTTTATGGGAAAAGGGTCCTGTGATGCTAGAATAGAAATTTCTTTGTCCTTCCCATGCCCCCTCACATAATGAGATATAGGGTCAATACCAACACATTCTCTCTCTCCTCAGATAAAATGTGGACTCTTTAATGAACAAATATATTTCCCACCCTCTCTTCAGTGCCATTATTTACTCTGACATCATAAAAAACCTTTGCCCTACATTTATAATTGATGAAAAAAATTTCTATGTGGCATCATATAGAGACATTATCTAGGTGGCCCAACTTTTTCCATCACAAGAATGGATGATGTGGTAATTTTAACCATTGGATATATAGTGATTAGTCTAGATAAATTATTTGTCAACTTTAAGCTCAAATTTAATCAAGGGGATAGTTTTTTTGTGGGGGAGTGTCGAGTGTGGCCCTTGTGCTGGACACATGGGAGTGTGAAATGATCAGCCTACCCCCCTTATGAAAGGAAAAATGACATCCCTAAGGATGCTTTCTCATGTGTTGTCATTGGTCCTTGCACACATAGGTAAGAACTACTCTCCCCCATAGAAAGCAACTCCCCTTTAATCAAATGTCTCAAATTCGTATCCATGCATATTGTATTTGTTAGCCCTCCATGTTTTAGCATTGACCCTCTCATCTTCTTAAAATTTTCAATACTTTGTTTTCCACTTGACCATTTTCAATTGGCTGAAATGTGACATGTGAGCAATGGACCCCTAGGTCTATCCGCACATAAATTAGAGCCCTAATTGACCTATCACGTGACAAAACCAAGGTTTGCCTATATAACCTCTCGAGTTGAACAAAAGGCCGTCAATAGATTTATAATCTTACACTTTTGTCCCTTATTTTATTCTCAAGAGTCATTTAATACACGGACAATGAAAGAGTTTTCAGAAACTTGAAAGTCATTTTAATACAGTTCCTGTGTGAAATGATAGATTTATTCTCATCAACAATTTTTATATATATGCACGTGTATATTTGTAGAAATCTTGGGTTTGGATTGAGGTTAGCTGGCCCAATTCCCAAACATTAATAAATTGGTATACAAAAAGATTTCTTCCTCACTGATCTGTGGGTACAAAATAAAAGCACAAATATGAATCTCTACATTAATTCAAGGAGAAAGTTTTATTTCACTAAGCATCATAATAACACTCTAAGGTTCACAAACTCTTATAAAATTTTAGTATTTTTTTTTTTTTTAAATATCCTTGCGTTACCCTCTTGCACCCATCTAAACCCCCCACAATGCGTATTTATTCATTGTGGGTACAAGGGAGAACTCTGTCCTTAGCTAAATATTGAATTAAATGTTAAGCTTCTCTTAGATACCATTTTTTAATGTAGTAAAGAATTGACAAGGGGTACAACCAGGCTAGTCTGTGATGGGTCCTTTTTTAAAAAATAAATCTAGGTCCAACCCAACCTCTTTTTTTTTTGCTAAAGATGGGTATCCAGGTCTGTCTTCGGTTTGAGTAGTCCTGCGGGCTCATATTGACTCCACAACTGTATGGACCGAGTCATACCGGGCCTAGTCCAAGTTCCTTGATCTGTAACCAACCTTCGCCCTAAGGTCAGGCTAGGATAACTTTAGACCAGGGCTCATGGCCTGGCTGAGCTAGGTCTAACTTTTTGACATTCTCCATATTTCTGGCTATTAGCATAGGCAACTTTAACATGTAATACGGTATATTGTATTATATTATATTACTACTTAACTATTTCCAAATTAAAGGTCTAATGTTAGTCCAACTCAAGGGCTGAAAAGCCCAACCCAAGAGGGAGAGAGACCGGGACGCTTATCGGCTCTCACCAGCCCATGTAACCTTTGCCACTAGGGAGGAAACACCATCCCCCTATTTATATCTTTGAATAATTTATGGGAACAAATTTCTTAAAAGAACATAAAATATTCTAAAGCTAACAAGGAAGACAATATGTCAACGATCCACAATATATATTAGAGAAAAATAACCCTATAAAAGGCAGCATGGCCTCTACCCCTCGATAGAGTGGAGGCGGGGCAAAATGACTACCTCATCTCTTATGAATGATGAAATCTATTATTGTTGATGTTTCTAGTTGTATTCCCACTTGCCCCTAAGCTAGTGCATAGGCCACATTGCCTTTTAGGGAACTCTCTCCCTATATATATATATATATATATATATATAATATGATCGTGTTTCAATCCCAAGCCTGCATTGGTTCAATCGATCTGGCATGATCGCTTAAAAATCTGTTCGACCTGCATCGATTATTAAACATGTAGTACACAGTGCGAGGGGTAAGCCCGACGGGCACCAAACCAAACCAGCCCAGCCCGTTTAGAATCCCTACTCAGGCCCGACATGTTTAGCCCAACCATTTATATGCATATATATATATATATTTTATAGAATAGGTATATATTGATACTTTTATCAATTATTGGATGTAATTAAGTGTAATATATTTTCTAAATTGTCGATGATTTAATAAAATATATTAAAGTATCTTAAATCTAAGACAATTAAGGCAAGTTTAAGATTTTATTGGTACATTAGCTCAATTTAGAGAAACCCGGTTAAAGCATGGAACTCGACCGAACTCGACATGAGACCGACTCATTCCTTAAATAGGTAGATCATGGTCCAAGGGTATAGGCCCACAGGCCCGGCTAGGCCTGACTAAAATCGGCCCAATTAGATCGATTGACACCCCCATGGTATGAGACAAAATCTTCTGTCTTTGAAGGGAGAATCATAAAACCAATCTTAGACTGTGGTAGATTTTTCGTTGCAATTGAAATTTTGAACTTTGGCTAAGCCATAGGTAGTTTTTAAGAGACATCATAGGACAATTACTTTCACTAATGACCTCTACAATTCCCATCAATGGAACTTCGCATGGCTCAATAGAAAACTTGTGGTTAGACCCAATTGGGATTTCATGGGTTCTACGTTTGATGATTATATATTACATTTTAGGTTTGATAGAGAATGATAATTATTTTTAATAATACATTGATGTGATTTATTATCATCTCACAGGATATACGATGGAATAAAGTATTTTGGTATCACTTTCGTAGGACTCTTTCTTACCTACTGATAGGGTACCACCCACCCACTGACCCATTGACCCACACCCAACTGTTAAGCTGCAGTTGTCTTTAGTTGGCGTTATTAATCTTATCAAGGCACGTCATCTCTCTCTATCTCTCTCAATCGGATTGAGACCAACAAGGAAGAATGGGAAGAGAAGGAAAAGCTCTCGAGTAAAACGAGAAGTGAATGGGCCAACGGTCGAATGTTAGCATGTTAAGATCATACCATTAAAACCGTTAAATCCAATGACCCAACCGACCATCCGGCATCTGGCCCCCTCTCTCTTTCTGGACCCCACAACAAGCATATAACATATAATAATAATTCATAGTTTAAAGAAGACCATCTAGAATTCTATAGATCTGGGAAGGAATTCCTTTTCACCAAACAAACAAAAATAAAATATAGGAAAGGAATTCCATGGAAAGAAAAGAAAAGTAAAATTTATACCCACCACCAAACCTCTGAGCTGTATAATTTGTAATCATTACTTCGCTTTCAATTCTCAATTTCCCATGAGTGAATCACATTTGTCTTTCTCTCATCCACCTTTGCTTCATTCTTCATTATTCGTTTTTTTTTTTTTCTTTTCTAAAGGTGAAATGCCAAATAATTACAAAATGGAGTGAAAGATTATTTGCAAGTCACGAATCCCACACTGAGTTGCTTTTCGGTCGAGTTTAATCGGTCTGTTGATTTTGACGAGTCCGACTTTGTCACCAAATCCTTTCCAGTTACTAATTTCTACCTCACATGGTTTTAGAACATAGTAACGATCATTCCTAAAATTGTTACCATATTGCGAATGAATCAGTATTTCATCGTTCATATTAGATACGTATACCCTTATTTTATCTTAAAAATATGAATTTTTGACATTTTTACCCTTGATTTTTATCATTCAATCAACACAGTATCAGCCATGTATCGAGATTGAACACTTGCCAAATCGATATAGATCACCCCCAATACATAGATTCATGGTTTTGGGGTCTTTGTCTTGCCATAGGAATATTGTCTCTTCTATGTGAGGGTTGGAATCATGGTTCTAACTATTGGTATTGGATCATCCTTATCAAATTGGATTGATACCGATATTTGATCGATATGGATCAGTTATCAGTATCAATTTAAGGGTAAAATAGTAAAATATGTATATTTTTGTGAAAAGCATATGGACCAATTTGATATCAAATTATCAATTTATGTGATATCGGATCATTATCGATAGAGCGATACTAATACTAATACCGAGGACTAAATCATTGATTAGGATGAATCTGATACCATTGAAACAAAGCTAAAAAAATTCAATCACATAAATCGAAGTAAAAGAATCATATCAACATCATCAAATTCCTATTATAACCAATCTAGAATCAACCTCTCATATAACTGATATAATATGGTCGAGTCCATGCTCGCAAAGCTGTGAAAACAACCATCTTTTACCCAAAAACAAAAAACCCATGATCTAAAGTTTCTTTTTTAAATTATTAAAAATTAACTAACTACCACTCAGAAGCCAGAGTGATGCATGCTCATAATCATTCTTTTTATATATAATATTTATGCCACCTGTAATTATATCATTGGTGGATCAAATATGCCCTAGTTACAGTGGAGTGACTAGACTAGAGTCCTAGAATATTTACACCCCAAGGTTAACCAACTAAGAAAGGAACCAATTATCAAAGTTGTAAACTGACGTTTCCTTTCAGTTACAGTTTACACCCACCCACTGACCCACTAACCCAAAAAGAAAAGACCAACCCAACCAACGTCATCTAATGTGACGTCTAAACCCTTCAAATCTTCTCCATGCGACCACAACGGCACAACACCCCTATTTCTAATTTAACTACCGTTTGCCTGATCCACAAACAAATAGAAACTAACTTTGCAGGTGGGAGCATAAAATGCTCATCTGCTCACCATGGGATCGGTCAGTTCGGTTCAGTTTTGATATGAGTTGAGTCAGTTTTAATGTTGGAATAATGCTTAATTGGAAACCAAGCTAATAAGGACATTTTCGTTGGTTTTGATTTGATTTTGAAGTATCAAATTTGTTATTAGGTTGGTTTTCATCCGGTTTTAATCTGGTTTAGGTTTGATTTATCATACAAATTCAATCTTTGACCAATTAGCAAAAACAAATTTATCTTCTTAGATTAAAACAAAAAAAAAAAGTTGATGTGGGGGCTTTCAACAACTAATATACTTTGATATTAAAAATGGGTTGGAATCATATGGGAAAAAAAAAATGTCAATATGGATAAATTACTTTTATTTATTTAAAATATATCAGGTAAAAAGTTATATAATTTGGATCCTCGAAACTTGTATGTGACATGATAGTGTAGGATTTGAAAGCCCACACTGAAGGTGCTAGCTAGTATAATGAGTGAGGACCTACCCTTCTCGTTGCCATGTTCCATCAAATCATACTTCTTGGGTAGTGTAGGGTATTTTTCGGAAGGAAGGGGCAGGGGTGGGGGTAGAAATTGTATGGAGGAAGAAAGACTTTTTTAAGCACAATAATGTTATTAACCTATCAACATTTTAATGTCTGAACTGCCATTTGTTAGGATTACCCAAAAATAAAAGTTGCCATTTGTTAAGAGTAGTTAGTTTGAAGTTTCTCTTTAACTTTGGGAAGGTGTTTTTTGTCATGTAGTGGAGGTTACATGGGCACAGCTAATGAACATCTTTTTATTGGTTCACTCAATAAGGGGTAGAGAGGTCATTTCATGATAGAGAAAGAGAGCGACGTTAGCAAAGGCTACACCTCCAGAGGAAACATTCTCCCCTCTCTCCTTTTTGTTCTTTTGGTTTGAGTTTGAAGGTTCTTTCACCATTGTAACAAAATAGGAGATTAAATTGAGAAAATCATAAATTAAGGAATCAATTGGATATTATTATTATTATTATTATTATTATTATTTCTTAGAAAGATAATCAATTGGATAATTTACCAGATAAGGAGAAGCTTTTATTCTTGATTATATGTGGTCTTTCAAACATTTGGTAGGTTATAAATGTGAAATATAAGATAATTTTTTTTGATACCATGTTAGGGATGAGACAAAATAAAAATTTATTGGAAAAAATAATATTTATATTTACGTGCGGTATCTATTGTTTAGGATCCAAACTTTGGACTTATTATAGTTGAGGTAGAATTGACTAGAAGAAATCGTATTATAATGTAGAATTGGTGATCTAGACTAATTAGGGGCTAGGAGGCAAAATGCTCGATTATATATTTTTCTTCCCAAATCGTTATTAAACAACAAATTCTCCATAGTCTAATAAAGACCTAGTTATAAATTGTGTTTGAAAAAATTTGTATTTCAAGTAGAATATATGGACATGTTTTCAAATGCATTAGTCCATGCCAATTGCACCATGGGCTACAAAGAAATTACCATCTATAATATGAAGGTAAGAATATGTTCTAACCAGTTTTGAGGATAGATTAGAAAGTGACTAGCTAAAATATGAATCATATATAGAGCACCAATCGTTGACTATGTAATATTATCCCTTGTGGGATTGTACATAAGATTTCATATAAAGCATGTGATTAATGCACAAAAAACATAGTTGTTATCAAAATCAAGCTCCAAGTTTATAATTTATATGATTATAAAGTTTAAAATAATATACACTATGGATTAGAAAATGGAAGATTGACATTTATTAATGTAAGTTGTAATTTATTAGTGTAAGATTGTAGTGATTGTGACCTTTGACAACATTTCTATCTAGGTTTATGACATTTTATACTAAATATAGTATCATTTTTTGTCGATGAAAGGGTACCATCATTCTTAAAGTGTGAGATATATTAAAAATTTCACAAGTTTCAATATGAATAGACATCATTAAGCTATATCAATGTATTACCTTTCACTATTGCACGATACCCCATGGAGACGATCAAAAGCCTCCATCTAGGGATTATATCATGAATCCCCACTATGAATATTTTATAAGAAAAAATTATCTTTAGCTTCCTTGAAAACCTTTTCCAGCCATGTCATTGGTCTAATAAGTAAACATAAAAAAGGGTCTTTATTTTTTAGTAAATAAACCAAAAGAAAAAAAAAAATTGCAAAAAAAAAAAAATGAAAGAAAGAAAGAAAAGGGATTCAATTGAAAATTTATAATTTGAAAGCCGCCGTTAAGGGTGGTGTCAAGTATAAGAGAAAAAGAGCGAAAGAAACAGAATTTTTTTTGAGGGTAAGAAAAGAAAGAAATAGAATCAGATGATAAGGGACGTGTCTGTCGTAAAATAGCGTGATTAGAAAGATAAAGGGATGGACCATGGCAACCCGATGGGTAAAGTCACACCACGTACCAAACACCATATAAAGTAAAACATGTTCTGAGCTTGCTTGCGTTGAGGTTCAGATGGATCGGTGGGGCCCTCTACTTGAAACCCTGACAGACTGTGTTAAGGCGCCATATAGCTCCACAAGCTGCTCTCTCGCTCATGGCCATCTTTTGGTTGTTAATCCCATGTGGGACCCAAAGACATAGCCTTCCTCAGACAATCCCTTCTCCCTTCTCTTTCATAGAGTAGATTAACGTTCTCTATTAAAGCTCACCAGCTCTTCCTCACTCCTCTCATCTTCCTTCTCATTCTCTCTCTACTCTTCCATTTGCTCGGTGGTCCCTTTCCGGCCGTAGACAGTTCTAAGATAAACGTCGTACGAAAAAGAAAATGGATCGGACCAATGTCTGCGCTCTGATCTTCATCTGCATTGCCGTGGTCGGCGTCGGAGGTCAAGCGCCGGCAGCAGCGCCCACTACCACACCGGCGCCACCTACTCCGGTGGCACCAGTTTCAGCACCACCCGCTGCTGCAACTGCGCCGACCACACCCAAAACCCCAGCTCCAGTGGCAACCACACCAACAGCGGCACCACCGACAGTAGTTGCATCTCCGCCAGTGCAAGCACCCACGGCAGCTCCACCAACACCGGTTGTCACACCTGCTTCGCCACCACCGGCTGTGACCCCACCTCCAACTCCAGTTCCGGTGAGCTCTCCTCCACCTGCATTACCTCCTCCAGTCCCAGCCCCAACCACCCCTCCTGCAGCTCCTCCACCAGCAGTTCCCCCACCTGCACCCTTGGCAGCACCACCTGCCCTAGTACCAGCACCGGCACCGAGCAAGAAGAAGAAGAAGAAAGCGAAACACGCACCGGCCCCCTCGCCCATTGCCTTGAGCCCTCCTGCGCCACCCACCTCGGCACCTACTCCCAGTACTGACAGTATCTCCCCTGGACCAGCTGCGGACGTGAACTCGGTATGTCTCCGTCTTCTCTCCTCTTCTGCAAATCCTTTTCCGGGTTCTGCTCTGATAGATCAACATCTGGGCCTGCGATCTGGGCTTTGAAACCTTGATCTGATCACAAGATCCTACAATCTTATTGTCATACTTGGTGGGTTTGTGTCACTCTTTTCCCCGCTTGTCTCCATTTCTGTCCCATGGAGCATGGATCTGACTTGCAGGAACTGTTTGTGATCGGGGGTTTGTCCGGTTGGGCCGGTTTGTTGGGCCTTGGGGAAAGCGGTAGAGGTAGACCCCACATTGGCTCGTCCACCTATGCACTAGAGCCAAATATCTTTAATGACGTGTCTTGTTAAAAATATTATTTAAAATTTCGCCCTTATTAGCAAAAATCACAAATCTGAGGTGGTACGGTCCAGTGCAGACAAGCACACCCGGGCTCAGGCGCACCCCCCAACGCTATCTTACAGATGCTGTTCTGTATATCTCCAGCGCATGTTAGTAGTAGCGCCTTTTTTTTATTATAAACTATTGTTCAACGGTCACATCTGATGTGCTCTAACAATCCTACTTCCTACAGGATCCCGGAATCGGTCAGGATCGGCAAAAATGCCCTAATCCGTTTAGCTCTAGTTTCCTTACAAGGATGAGAAGAATCTTTGACCCTAATTTGTTTCTTTTATATTAATGCAGAATGGAGTAGAGAAGATGTTGGGCTTGCAGAATCTGTTGATTTTGGGAGGAGCTCTCCTCTGTACCCTGCTTTTCTAGGAGAGACCAGGAACAGGAGCAGAGGAGCAGAGGAGCAGATCAGCTCAGATCTTCTTCTTCACTCAGGATTCACTTTTGTTCTATTATTTTTGGGGAGGTTTGATTTACTCCTCTCTGTTCTAGTGTTCCTCCTTATCATTCATGATGACTTGTTATTTTTACGGACTATTATTTTGTTTCTCACTCTGAGGAGGTATTTTAATACATTGGTGGATCTTTACACATTCATATTGGATTCTTTCAGATCATATTATTGTAGCTCTTGTTAATTTTTTTTTTCCTGGAGCAGGAGGGAAGGTGTGAGAGGAGAGCATTGTTTCATGGTTTGTGTAATGAGGAACATTAATATATATATATATATATATATATTAAGAGATCTATGGTGGATTTATGATCCCTTCTCTCTCTCTTTCTCTCTCTAGTCTCCATCGAACTGTTGTTGTTTGAGTTATAAATCTAGTTCTGTATTGGGTTAGTTGGATATTTTAATTCGGCACGCAGCTTGGTAGTTGGTTGGTTAATCACTGTGAACCCGATGGCTTTTATTGCCGAAACCATGGTTTAAATCACAGTATTGGATCCGGGTAAACCGATATGGTGATCGGATATGGATTGGCATATCGGCATGGTATCGGGATGGTTTTCGGCAAAAGGGTGAGAGGGAGATTGAATTTGGCGTATCTACTGTGTCTAGTGCCGATACCTGTTCAATAATGTATAAGTGCAACAGTTCTAATTATAGGGAATTTTTTTCCCAAAAAAAAAAAAAATGTTTTTCTAATTAAAATGTCAGATAAGACCGACCCGACCGTCCAAGTCAGCCCAATACGACTGTTTCATATTGGTATTTGTAGCAGTAGTTCAGTATTGGGCTAGACCATTATCAATTTGGATACCAGTCCATAGTCTGAGCCCTCCGGATGGACTGGGCTTAAACAATCCAGGCATCGGCCATTCTCAACGTAATAGCTGTGGTCTGTACATGGGCTTGAGAATTGGAATTACAATGGGTGTGTGGGTAATGGGCCTGGGCTTGGGCTTGGGCTTGCTTAAGGCCTTTGATGTTGTAAACACATCGAGGACCATCAAAGCTCAAAGGGCTTTTCTGAATTAATTCATTGGTTCCACTGTTATCAATTACCAAACCATTTGAGTAGCTTAATCTGTCGGAATTCATAGCCCACCAACTGGAATGAGGAGGTAGCATGGATGATTTCTTAAGGGTTATTTCCCATTCAATTTGATACTAAAATCTTCAATATATATTGGTAGGAAAATTTTCAATATTTTCAAGAGCACCATTTGTTGCCTTGGCCTTGGATGGAAGAGTATCGCAAATGTATTTATGAGACAACTATGAGGCTAACCCAAGGGGATAGCGTAGTTCGTGAGCAACGAACTTGGTACGAGCCGTAAACTCGGATGTGTTAAGTTTGACTTCCACTAGGCACACCTTGGGCCACTCATATGCGGTTGTGGGGTCAGTATGGGTACACCAAAATAGTCGATGTTTGCAAAAAAAAAAAAAAAAACACTGAGATTATGTCGACATATGGTTCTCAGGCTACAAAATTCAATTTTCGTCATAGTGACATTTAATTAGCTATATTGAAAAAATTCACATTTAAATTTAGGGAAATGTTTCTTGTGCATTTTTCCTATTAGGGGTGTCAACGGGTCGGTCTGGGTTGAGTCGGTTTCGGTGTGGGAAGGTTGAAATTGAAACCGAACCAATAAGGAAATTTCAGTTTCGGTGTGGTTTGGTTTTGATTTGTCTTCGGTTTCTTAGATCGGTTTGTAATCGGGTTTGTTTCAGTTTTTAGTCAAGTTTGGATTTGATTTTCCATACAAATGTATACAAAACTGTGCAATATTTGGTTTTTTTAATGAATTTTGGAGTGTTTCTAAAATGCCCTAGCTCCGTTAATCTTGCACAATATTGTCCTCTTTGGCCCATGGGCCTTAAGGTTTTAAAAAGCGTTGTGCCATGTTAAGAAGGCTAGAGATAACTAGCCCAATAATCTCTCCCTAAGCGATGTGGGATTAAAGTTTACAGACCCTCATCGATTTTTCAAACTCCTTAGTACTAGTTGTATTCTTGGTGGGAACACCTCACCGATCTTGCAGGTGGGTCTGGTACTTACCCTATTCTTGGGTTGATACACTTTCCCCCTTTAGGCACAATGTCCCCGCTATGGCCCCACACGTTGTCGAGGACCGCTCTGATATCATTTATAAGGCCTTGGCCCCATTAACATTGCACAATATTGTCTTCTTTGGGCCGTGGGCCTCAAGGCTTTAAAACGCATTGTGGATGTTCTTCATGGTAGGTGGGAGAGTCAACCTGTAAGCTAGGTTATTGACTCGTTCTAGAATCTCCAATGGTCTAATGTACCTAGGGGGTTTGGGAGATCGGTGAGGGTCTGCAAACTTTAGTTTCACATCGCCTAGAGAGATATTATTGGGCTAGTTAATAACCTTTAGCCTCCTTAACATGGCACAACGCGTTTTAAAGCCTTAAAGCCCACGGGCAAAAAAAGACAATATTGTGCAATGTTAATGGGGCTGGGAGCGTTACAAATGCTCTTATGGGCTAAAGAAGATAATATTGTGTAATGTTAACGGGCTGGGGCGTTACAAATGCTCTTATAGGCTAAAGAGGACAATATTATGCAAGGTTAATAGGGCCGGGGCATTACAGTTTTGGTTTCTTACAAGTTTGGTTTCGGTTTCGGTTTCGGTCTAGGTTTTAAGCTGATTTTGGTTTGGTTTCAGGTTTATTCGGTTTCCGGTGCAGTTTGGCTTGATTTTGAGGTTGCAATACTCCAAACCAAAACTAAACCAATAAGGCTTCGGTTCGGTTTGGTTTGGGCTATTATCGGTTTAGTCTAGGCTATTATTGGTTCGATTTAAGGTTTGACACCCCTATTTCCTATACGTCCAGTCACGTGGAGAAAAATGTGGCCAGTCTTACCATAGAATGGAGAGGGCAAGTATTTTCCATCTAGGAGCAGCGCCTGTGCCTAGACAAAAAGATGTGCAGCTCAAGAGGGGCATAATGGCCATTTTGCATCTTTACGTCTGTGGTATTAGGTTACTCTCATACAGAAAATTTTGTCATTTCAATCAAATAACTTCCCATGAATAGACATGCATTACATGTATGTATGATGCACACCTACGATACTCCAACAACTATTGTTCACTCTCCATGGCCTTGCTTTTGTAAAGTCAATGTTGTCACATGGAAAACTCCAGAATGTCTTAGCTTGACATGTGAATTAGGATCTAGGGATCAAACTCTTCATAAATTTTTGGTACCATATGTTATGCCACATTGCGGTTTTCTAGCATTTAAACTGGGTGTGTAGGAAGGTTTCCTACAACAAATATGTAGAAAAAAAAGATCACTGCCAGGCTGCGTATAGCTTGCGCCCTCTCATAGGAGGGTGAGATAACCGCCTCACCCCCTATGACCGATGCTTTGGTCCTTCTCTCGTTTGTTCCCATGCTCCCGTGCTGCTGCACGGCACAGAGAGAATCTTTTTCCCAATTATAATTGTATTTATTTATTTTTTCAAATGAAGGTGGTAGGTACATGGAAACAAAGAATGCTTGAATTCCCAACCTTCAATTCACTCTTTAGTAGCAAATAGGTCACCAATCATTTAATCTTCTCAGTGACTTAGCAATGGAAGGGTTCCTACTGCAGTGAATACCCATAACTCCATTTAACATATGAGAGATGGGGACTTGGATCAAAATTGGATATCATATTCTTCATTCCCTGTTTAGCTCCCCCACACATCCCTTGAGTTACTACTGTCTTCTTCTTGACTTTAGAGAATTTACTAATGGTAGTTATCTAG
>NC_056559.1:4177550-4181662 GCF_013358625.1 Macadamia integrifolia
TCTATTCCTCCTTATTATACCTGTATTGGTGAGTGCATATGGTGACGTGATGAGGAAAGGAAAATTAAAAGCCATGGGAGGTGAAACAAAATGTCATGTTTTTCACCTAGAACTGATGCCTTTCAACCTAGGAAAAAGGAGGTAACTACTACCTTAATTGCTAAACCAACCTACACAGACCACAGATAATAAACGTCATTCCCCATAATAACAACAAAAAAACTGTGAATTGACTTAATGAGAATCATGAAATACTACTACTTGGGGAGAGGAAACTTCTTCCCTGCTATACAATAACTATTAAATAAGTAGGAGATGAAAACCCAAGTGGGCTTTAGAGGAAGGAAGACAAATAGACAATCTCTGCTAAAGGATGTAGATATTGTAAACACTTTGGGTCCTACCAGCTTTTACCCCGTGCCACCTGCAATGATAATTCTCACACAACTCTTGCCCCAAACGATGCATCTCTCTCTATCCCCACTCACAGTGCAGAGATTGATTACTACAATTGGTCTTGCGCCCCCCAAGGGTAAGGAAAGAATGGTGGGAAAGGAAAAGCACAATGTAGGGGCCCACATTCCACAAACCCACCTTAAGTTCTGAATGGAGAGCCATTGGGGTTTTGAGCCTTTCCCCCCCAGAAAGAAAAACTCTTTCACACCAGAGCCAACAATATAAAGACTAAAAAAGATAAAGAAGTTACTAAAAAAAAAAAAAAAAAAAAGGTGCCAGTAAGTCATCTTCACATTCACTACTGGAAAAAAGAAATACTAAAAGTCTATTATAAATACTTTTCCTTTCTTAGACATTTCAACATTCAATGAAGGTTGGAATGAAAAAATTGGCAAATGACCTAAGAAAGCAGAGCAGATCAGAGGTATAAGCATTTAGTATCTGATGGAAGACAAAGCTCTGTTTACATCCTTCTTTCAACAGTACTGAACAATTCATAAACAAGAAAGCCTGATCAGACACTTCAACATTTCAATTACATTAAGAAAAATTGGGTTTTTATCTCACAACTCAGAACAGTCCCCCCTCCCCCTTTCTTTCCCACACCCAAAAAACTTCTACATCAATCAAACACACCAACACTAATGCAAACCCAAGCACAGAAACAAATCTAAAGACCCAAATAACAACATCAGTATCAAGCCAATGATAGCCAGCAGCTGAATTCTTCATCACCACTGTCATTGATTACATTTAGGCAAGAAAATTAGTAGAATTTTGGAAGGTTAGTGATTCATCTCTGAGCTATCAAAGCAACACCATGATCCTTCTTCTAGCGTGGAAGGTACAGTGAAAAAACAAACCTCTATCTGCTCTATCCCCCCAGGTGGAAAACAAAGAACACCAAACTCCTCTGTATAGAGAGTATAAAAATTCACTCAGGCCCTATTTCCAAGTAAGACCAGTGAATGTGTGAATAATTATGCTCTATTTACAGCTATAAGCATCCCCCAACTCCAAAATTTTTGGATCAGCTTAGTTCCTACCACACTACTTTACCACCACTACCTTCTCCTCTTCCTAAAATCAGTCAGGTCTGTTAAAACTCAATATCTTATGAACAAACTTGCCCAGATCAGCTCCTACACTTGTTATATGACTTCCATTTTCCACCCAATGTTGTCATGGTTGCTAGCATGAGATTTCTCCAAAGCAGCAACTTTGGCCCGATGAGCAGCTGCTGCTAAGGCCTTCCCCCTCTCACTCCGAGGGAGCTCACATGTCTCACTGACAGATCCACCTCTTATATCCGCAGGTGGAATGAAACAGTCTATTGACAGGCCGGGGACATTAAACGCTACTTCCTCGATAGTCCATGCCTCTTCCATTCTTGTCTTGGTATGGCTCATTGCCATTTCCCCAAACCTAAACAAAGTAACCACCGAACGGCCTGAGTGGGCAATCATGATCCCTTCAATCGGTCTATAATCATCAAGGAAGGTATTGAAGGTAGTCTCCCAGTACACAGTGTCGCCTCCATTAGACTGTATGCGGGTGAGATGGGAGTCTTCCATGTATAAAAGGAGACCCGTTCTTTGGCTGAAGTAGCCAAACAAGACATGCCTAATGATCTCTGCTGGGCCTTCACTCCTAGCTTTCAATGTCAGCGGATCTGCACATAGCTTGAGGATGAAGCAATCCTCTCCATTAATCCTCTTCTCTCCGATGCACCGAGCATCCGCAAACATGCTAGCCGTAGTTCTAGGATCAAGACCCTGCAAAATAATGAAAGGCCACATAAGGAGAAATGATCAAAAGGGCTAATAACAAAATCAAACTACAGTTAAAGCCAAATAGGTGAACCAGCATAGCCCCAGCTTCACCTGTAGTGCACGACGTAGAGGTCTAACAGGGCCTTTTGCAGCATGAGCACCGAGCCAAGGGGTGTGCCTCCAGACGACTTTACCATTGCAGCCAGCATGAACCTTGCTACCACCAACAGCGAGCTCCACATACCACATGTCAGGATTCATCTGCCATAGGACAAACCCACCTGACTCAGAAGCTCGGGATACATTCCGATTCTTCACAACTTTGGTGGCCGTCTCGAACTCAGAGGCTACCATCTTCAACTTCCCCATGGCATAGGCATTGCGGATAGAGCTTTGAAGGTTTTGCCCTCCAGATGCAGCCATGTACTGCTGCAATATGTACTGAGCAGACGAATTTTCCTAAAATACCAGATGGCCCAAGCACGAAGTCAAATAAATAGGACTGCAATAAGTTGCAGGACATAGAGGGGAGAACCCACATAAGATCAACTAGCAACGATTCTTAAATCTCACTAAAATTGTTCGACAGAGAAACCTGGCTAGTCCTTCCCTACTGAGTACTGACAGCTGCGAAGGGCACCCATTTGCATCTATGACTTAAACTGAAACTACCTAAGAACGAGCCATGAGTAGTAGAGAGTCTCCGTGGGTACGTCTCACCTGAGCAAAGAATGGCATTCTTCTACACAAATCCAAACCCAAAACTAAGAAATTTCAAACGATCATACTAACCGTCAACACACCCACCTAGGGTCCCAAATAACCATTTCATCGATTAAAAAAAGTTCAGGAAATAAGAAAAATCCATCATAAATAACTGTTTCTTTCTGTAAATCAAAGCGAATCAAAAAAGAAAAAGAAAGAACCAGCAAGAGGGAAGAGGTACTCACAATGGGAGTGTCTTTGATGCTAAGGTGAGGCAAGGGGTCCATGGAGCTAACGTGTACTGGGGCGAGTGGAGCGCCCATGACACCGAGCAGGAGCCTAAGATCCGAGCGCTGGTAAGCAGAAGAAGAAACTGAGGGGTTCCGAGAGAGTTGGCCAATCATCCAATGTCCCCACCCTTCACCCCTCTTGGAATCCCCTCCGCCATTGCAGCCGTCAGGATCAGGACCCTCCATCAACGGCGTCAGCGTCTCCCCCGGCGGCCTCAGACTCCCGGATCTCGCGATCAGTAGCTCCGGAGGTCGCGATACGGACTGCTTCCTCCGCCGGAGCAGCCCCGACATCGGAGAGCTACTCCTGGATGGGTTCCTCGGCCTGGACCTCGCAGGCGACAACCCTCTTACTACTTCGTCCTTAAGTGCAGAGAAGAATCCTTGCTTCTTCTCCATCTCCCCCTAACTAACCAACCCCCAAAGTCCCCCCACCCCTCTTACCCTCCAAAACAAGTAGAAGTCGGAAACAGCAACAACAACAACAACAACAAAGGCAGAGAAGGAGTAGAACACGAAAACGAAGACGACTTTATTTACCTCTTCTCTCAGAGAGGAAAGCAAGCACAGGAGGAGCACTGAACTCCACTCATGGACTCATAGACTGACAGGATCTTTACGAAAATATCTAGAAATACAAAACAAACCCAAGTCAAGAAAAGAGGATCGATTCAAATGGTGAAACTGTTTCGCGTTTTATGCTCTGAACACAGTTAGAGTAAGGGACAGAGAGAGTGTGAAGGGAAGAACAGAAACAGAAAAAAAAAAGGGGTCAGACGCTAAAGACTAGAAGGAAGGGGAGGGAGGAAGAAGAAAGTGTGAAACAAAACCGTTTTGGTCACTCAGATAATTTAATAAATAAAATAAAGGGGAAAAAAAAAAAAAAAAA
>NC_056559.1:4181682-4227933 GCF_013358625.1 Macadamia integrifolia
ATTCCCCCCTTTTTTTTTTTTTTTTAATTCTGTAAAGAGTATTCCTCATTTACCAAAAAAGAAAAAAAAAAAAAAAAAAAAACTGAAAAAGGCAATCCAATTCTCAGTTCTACCGTGAAAATGGTTTCAACCTGAAAATGGCGCACATGGGATGGTCGGGAATCAGAGATGGGTCCCACTTTATTGCAGGGAGGACGATCTGCATCTACTACAAATACACCATGGATTGATTTTTTTGGGTGCAAGAATACACCAACGATTAATGGATGCTTCTTATTCTTTCCCCCTTCTTTCTCCCTTGTTTCATTTTAAACCATGTATCTAAAAATAATAAGGGATCTACCAAAAAAAATTTAATAATAGTACTATAAGGGATTAAAATCTATGTCTGAAAGTGTAGAGTATGCTAGCATTTTCTAGGTCTATCTCCCAACAAAAGGTAGATATGTCATCTTATAAAAGTGAAGACAGAGATAAACATAAGAGAAAATTGTGTGAAAATTGTCTGTTTCACTGCATCGATACAGTGACCATCAGGTGGCTGGGAACCCCTTGGGGCACATGCCTAGATTCTCTTAAGTTGTTTGATACTCATCGCACCTCATCGTTAGCTGCAGAGATGTGGACTCGAGATAATTGAGGGGAAATGTGGGGCACATTAACGTGCCTAAATATCTTAAAAATAAAAGATATATCTTCACAACTTTGTTGACTCTATGACTATTTCGGCCAAGTTTGGCTAATTGTGTTCACTTAGTATGCATGCTTGAGCCTTGGCCTGGGATCCGCATTGCTCAGTGGAGTACTTACTTGAGGGTTGATCTGTTTGGTTTGTATCAAATTTCCTTGTTTTCCAACAAGTGTGGCATTGGTTCTTGTTGACTCCTATGTGGATGTGCACTTAACCCCTATGTGTGTTTATTTTGTAATAACCAATATGCCCTTGAACTTAAATTAAAAGAAAAAAAAAATCAGTTAGCATCTAATCAAGATCCCAATAAAAAAGTTTCAATCAACAATTTAGAAATGCGAAGTACAAGGTGTGGGTTTTCACATTAACCCAATAGCCAATTCCTTATTTAGATGTTCTTCCTCTCCATTGTTTTCTCAACTGTAATTGAGGCATGTAGACGACTTCCAGAGCGGAATGCCAAAGTGGAGATATACCTTCAATGTGGGCATGTTTTGGCTCTTAAACTTGAGTCTAATGTCTCTAGCACAATTTTTTTGGGGAAAGTCTAATGTGGGATTTACTTGTAAACAAATGGAGCTAAGAGATTCTAGGTGAAAGTTCTCCTTCACTCGTAGAGTGTGAAGAATTTGGATCATGATCATTACACTCCCACCTTCTATCCCACCTTCTATCGATGAAGTTGAAACTATCATATTCTTTGGTCATCAAAGGTACAAATACCCACGGTGAACGAATTCAAGAGAAAAACTCAATCCTAAACTATATATAAAACGACTAGCTAAGTAATTAATTTCATTGGATGGATTTTAACCACTAAACAACAATATTACAAATTTTTAATAAGGCTCTAGATAAATTATGTTCGACCTTCAAATCAATAAACAATATAAGTATAGTTGAAAACTTGAAATAATAAGTTTCATGTTGATTATTTGATTTAGTTTAATCTCCCAGGTGAGACCCAATCAAGTGAACCCTATTCATTTCATCCAGAAACCTTTGAATAATATCCAGTATCATGGAATCATATGCTTCCAAACTATAGAGTTCCATGCATGAGCACTTTTTTTGTGAACCAATCAAAAATGTTTTCATATCATTTAAAACCTTATACTAAAATATATTAAATTTTTAAAATGATTTTAGATTCTAAAATTTTGATATAAAATTGAATATAGCAAAAACTACATTTATTTGTACAATGGTTATTTTCAAATTCAATCCACTTCACAATGAAATAAACACATCATTGTCCTAAACAAGTAATAAGGATAACAAAAATTTAATCCTTTAGGTTCTGTTTGTTTCATGGATAAAAAAAGGTGATTTATTTATTTATTTAATATCTTTTCTATTTTTCTTCGTCAAAGAAACATAGCCTTAGTGTGCTTTAATGTAAGATATGTTTTCACCTAATTTTTTTCTCTTCATTCTTTATTTTGTGATAATAAAATGCAACATTAAATGAAAACAAATGAATGAAAAAACAGAACCACCATATTTGGCTTATTTAAGTAATGTGACTTAAAAAAGTTGCAATTACATGCATTGTGGTTGGTTAGGCATTAAAAACCCTAAACTATTGTTGGAGGGCATACCCACCTATGTGAAATGAAATGAAATAATTTTATTAGTAACATGTTGAGAAGCTTTTTCCTATTTGAATCATACCCAGATTTATTTGCATCTAGGAGTGACAAAAGTTGACCAACGACCGTAGGCCTGTCTTGAACTAGATGGTTGAAGCTCGAGATCGATCAGGCCTATTACTAAATATATCAAGTTTGCACCGATTGATTAATAATTGGACATTCCTAGTACAAGTTAATGGTAGGATGGTCACTCGTCTAGGACTGACCGAACACTATGGCCGACTAATAACGAACCATTTATAGCCTTTAATTAGCTTGTCTAAGCCCATATAGCTTGATTTATTCCCCGACTTAAAGGACCATTTATCGACTGATCAGTTAATTAGCTCATTTAAAAACCCAATTATAACCTAATTACATTGAGTCTAATTATGAACCATTTATGCCTGATTGAAACTTATTGGGCCTGACTAGTGGACATCCCTATTTGCATCCATCCTTTATCACCTAGCTAAACCATTTGGCCAATGTAATGGAGTTGAATACTTGAAAATTGCATTAATAAACCTAGCTAGTCGGATATATTAAGACATTCCATTACAAACCCCATTCTTCCTTCCTCCTCCTTCTCCTTGTGTGACATGGTAATGTTTATTAGACTTAAACTTTACACGAGTTAAGAATGATATCAAACTTATTCGTGAAATAGTGACTATTATATATTATCAAAATTACACCAAACTACTCATCTCAAGTGATCTCATCACCTCATAGAAAATATAGAGATCGTCATCCATAAAGATCATCTTAAGAATATAATTATTTGTTAAGAACCCACCAATGCAATCCATAATTTTCTGCACTATCATGTATGATTGACCCCAGAAATGGACTTGTTTTATTTTGGAAGATAAAAAAGTGGTTCCATCATCAAAAAATTTAAAAACATTGGTAGATCATGGATGTGCATATATATATATATATATTTTAGATAGGACAGGACAGAAGACCAGAGATGGTACTGTTGCTTCAAGATGAAGACACCCTCAATCTTCTCAAATAAATTTTAAAGAAATGTGAAATAGAAAAAGATGTTTGATTTTGGCCTTACTATGTTCTTGAGCTGCCTACTGTTTATATTATGTTGTTCACATGAATAAAATCAAAAGACAATAGACACAGATGGAAAGGATCAAGCATATATAAAAGCTAGTTGGGCTTTTGGCTGGGCCCTCAATGATGTTCCATCGATGGCCATGGCCCACATAAGCTGGAAGGTTTCATATATGATCTTTAAAATCAACCCTTAAAATAATAATAAAGAGAAAGGAGAGAAGAAGGTATGGAGAGAGATGAGAATGCTTGGTTTGGTTGGTTCTTATCTCGGCTTTGTTGGGCATATGATGTCTTGTATTTTCATGTAATCTTTGTTAATGGGACTTCAATGAACTAGTGGGGATATAGTGGGGTTTGGGGTGAAGTCCTTAAAGGAAATTCTTTTAGAGTTATGTGGGTTTTTTTGTAAAATAAATCTATCTAATGTTGCAATGATTCATAACGAGTTTACTTCTATGTAATTTAAGAGATGCACGAGGACTAGTAATTGTAACCTTATTTTTCATTGATAGTGAAACATATCTCATCTCATCCTGGACGTAAATAATTTTATTAAACCATGTAAATCCTTGTATTTAAGTGTTAAACTTGTTTATGATTCCATTTCATTTAGTATTATCTTGGCTTACTATGTTCTTTGCTATATGGGAGGCTCAGGAATTTAAAGACACTTTTTCTTTGACTAGTGCTTGGGGGTGGGTTCAGGGCCGACATAGGAAAGGGTAAGACTAATCTGATGGGTGGGTTCCACTCAACTAATATTAGATTCTGTCAAAAAGAGAAGTGCTGCATTGTGAAAGTGAGTTTTAATTAGATTAAGAGAAGCCACTACTGTTAATGAAGAGAGATTTAGAATATCAGGTTTCTTGATGCATAAGCTCCTTGATGTGTGTGTGAGAGAGAGAGAGAGAGAGAGAGAGTCTTATCAATTTGAATCATGAATCGAAGTGAGGGGAAGAAGAAGATGAGTATGGGACATCTTAATTACTGGTTCATGAATGATGATAAGAGAAAGGGAGAGAAGAAGAAGATAAGTATGGGACATCTTAATTACTGGTTCAGAATGATGATAAAAGAAATTAAGAAAGTGAGAGAAGAAGAAGAGCTTATGCTAGTGTCAGTAGTATTGCACAGTGGGGATGGCATATTTTTAAAACTTGATGTGTGGGAGAGGCCCAAATGATATTTTAAGAAAGCCACTAAGCCATCTTATGATAATTTGATTAAATTAGCCAATACAGAAAGCAAATCTGGTAGCAGTGATTTTATACATATCCAGCCAGCTTTGCTATTTGGAGATGAGTTGTTTGCATTTGTAGTAAAGTTATAATGTTTGTCTGTCATCTCATGTGTCCACTGAGAAGAAACCCAAAGAGAGAAAAAAAGGGTTAAACTAACAGGAAAAGAGAAAACCCAACAAGAGATCTAGAATTAGAACAGAGAGGTTGAGGGAGGAGGGAGGTGGATCTTCTTCTTCTTAATTAATTTTCTTCTTTGTTCTTTCCTGTTGTTGATCTTCTTTGTTTGCTTTATAATTAATAATTTACAAATCACGTATAGCTTAAGCAAGACAACAGAATTACTGTTTGCGCCTGAGTAAATAATATTTCTTAACAGAACTGTCCACTGGCCTCCCTTTATCTTAATGCAAAGATTGACATAAACAATACACATTACAGATGACCTCTCTCTCTCTCTCTCTCTCTCTCTCTCTCTTGCATGTTGCATTGGCATCTAGAAAGGGAATAGGTCTTGTTGTTATTGTAGAAACGAAAGGTGAAAACGCGTTTGTTTGGTCATGTAGTGTTTGCACTATTTGTAGTAATGTGTGATAGCTAGTGGGAGAGAGAACCAATTTGCTTTTGAAATGTGTGGTTGGTGGGTGGGGGTACTTCACTACTACTTGTTGGAAAATACGAAAATTTAAGAGGGTATTTGAGAATCCGGAAGGGAGGAATCAATTTTGGTACTTTACAGACATATCGATAGCAGGGAAATTTTGGACATACGTGGTCAAGGTAGGGATCGGGGTTGATTGAAATGATAACATACGATTGTCTCCCAGTCTCCTTCGCTAAAACATACATACACGTGCATACAAACAAAACTAAGATAATTGAGGTTTGCATGTAGGTTCATTATTTGATGCTTCAGTTGCCCAACACTTGTCCCATTCACATGAAATGACCTTATTGTCTTTCTAAGTACAAAACTTTTCCATTGCATCTCGTAGGTGCAATCCTCTATCTTGTTTGCTAATAAACCCCCCCCCCCTTCTTTTTCTCTTTTCACATGACCTCTTAGGGAACTTACTACTAGGGCTTAGGGGTCTCAAAGTTGAAGCTTGATCAAATTTGACCCCCTTAAGTAAAAAAGATGAACTGACTGTTTAATAAATAGTCTGGTTTATTTTTTGAATTTTGCAGTATTTACGAGTAAGTGGTCGATCTTGGTCCGACTTGATTAAAGATTGAAAATGATTAAAGACTGAAACCGATCAATTAAGGACCGTTTAAGATCGACAATCTGAAAAAACACATTATTCAAACTTTGATTTATTAAGGACTGATTTAAGATCCACTCCATTCTCTATTATTCTTTCTTTGTAAGTTAAATACGCTTTAAACCATCCATATTAATTATTAAATATTTGTAATAGGCAAGTCAATTTATAGAAGGAAACTGAGAAATTATTATGGAATTAGAATCTCTCTCTTTTGCGTGTTTTGTATGTGAAGTTTTCACACTCCTCCAATAGAAACAAGAAGAATCGTTTCAAATGTGAAAATAAAAGGAAGGGAAAAAGTTTTCGACAACAATGGAGACTTCACCAATGTTAGCATCTCTCTCTCTCCCTCTTCCCCACCTATGGTTTGTAATTACGAATCATTAGGTGCCCTCTTCATTAGTAGCCAGCTTAAAAAACGATCTCCCTATATGAATCCACCACTTTTATTGTAGTCTTCATTCTTAGATAGTATAAGGGTATTTCGAAGATTCATATTATAAAATGAGTAATTATAACCATAGATCCTCTAAGAATGTCTTCCATAGTTGGTGAAGAGAAACTTTCCATTAAATTAAAATATAAGAAATGAATGTGCTTGTCAACTCAAGATATGTCTTCTTGGTGAGTTTATACATAATATATATATCATACTATTATATAAAAGCACGAAGTGGCAAATCTTTCACTGGACTACTTTACCCCTTTGTTTCCTTCTATTTTTTATATTCCAATAATTTATTATTGGTATAATTTTATATTTTTTATATTTCAATAATTTTTCTCTACTCTCCTTCTTTCTCTCAAACTCCTTCTCTTTCCAATAATTAGAGTCAAAGAGAGAGTTGATTTCCTTCTCTCTCCCAAACTCTCCCACGCAAGATCTCTCCCCCTTTGTTTTATTTTATATTATTTTATAAATTAAATATTATTAGATCTCTCCCCCTTTGTTTTATTTTATATTATTTTATAAATTAAATATTATTAGTACCCTTTTATTTTTTATATTCCAATAATTTTTCTCTACTCTCCTTCTTTCTCTCAAACTCCTTCTCTTTCCAATAATTAGAATGCTTTTTAGTATTTAGTTGGGAAAAAAAGGACCCGTTATCGCCCCTGTATGATGATGATGCCTTACATTCTCCATTGCAGAGAAACCTCTTCATCAGTCTAATTCATGTGACATGTACGTCTCTCTCCTTTGTTAATTAGGTGCTCTATGTGTATGGTTTAATCTTTCTTTCAGATACCTTTGTTATGATTTATTCTCTATTTTAAAAACTCTCTCTCACACATCCAAGAAATAGGGTTCCTCTGTGTATGATTTATTCTCTATTTTAGAAATACTCTCAATCACGTCCCTTTCTAACCTACCATTTTGTATTGCAGAGAGAGGCAAATCTTCTTCATCTTTCTTGTTTGATGTGACCGGTACATCTCTCTCTCTCTCTCTCAGAGCTTTAGAAATACCCATTGGTGAATTGAGTGTTCTGTTTCTTGAAATTCTTTAACTAATTAGGGTACTCTCTATGTATGGTTTAATCTCTATTTCCGAAATACAGTATTCTCTCTTGTGTGTGAAGTTTAAGAAATCAAGTACCATGGTTGCCATAAAGAATACCATTCATGGCATTTCTACAATCACTGGTACCCGATTCTGGCACGTTTCGGAATACCCCCAAAAATACAAGATAATGGGCCCTCATGTCATTAGCATGATGTTGCAGTTAATTATTATCTTAATATTTAATTTCACCTTCACATATTGTGTGACTCCATGGAAATTAGTTGAATTCATTCACAACAAAATCAATCTTTTGGTTTCCTTTGTTGCTTTTTTTTTTTTTTTTTTTTTTTCTTTTTGTTAACTCTTAACACTTGACTAAGGGTTTTTAACACCCCTGATTTTCTGTTTTTATTTCCTTTGAGCAGCAGTTAGGGATTTTCAAGCTTTTTCTTTCCTATAACTTAGAACTCAGAATCTCCTTCAATACCTAATGGTATTTGATTCCATTTGATGCCTTTATTTCGTTTTATTTTGAGGAGGTTTGGTGGAGGGTTAAAACTTTTGGTTTTCTTAATTGCTTGTAGATGGCACTCTTACTCATTTTAAGAGGATGCTTGTGTAAGTACATAATGTGAATATTTTGTACAGTATTAGTATCGATGTATCAGCTTCCAAACAACATTTATAATGTTTTCAATTAATGATAGACATTGAATTATATGGATAAATAGTTCTTTCTTTTTCTCAAACTCTCCCAATTTTTCTCTACTCTCATTCTTTCTCTCAAACTCCTTCTCTTTCCAATAATTAGAGTCAAAGAGAGAGTTGATTTCCTTCTCTCTCCCAAACTCTCCCACGCAAGATCTCTCCCCCTTTGTTTTATTTTATATTCTTTTATAAATTAAATATTATTGGTACCCTTCTATTTTTTATATTCCAATGATTTTTCTCTACCCTCCTTCTTTTTCTCAAACTCCTTCTCTTTCCAAAAGGCCCAATTACATCCTTCAATGATGATTTGGGAAAGATTACAACCACTTTGTACATGTTGAGATAGGAGAGCCGTGGTTAGGAGGGTTTTTGTGTTGCCAATTAAATTATTTTTCAATCTAAATT
Source organism: Macadamia integrifolia (assembly GCF_013358625.1). Classification (NCBI taxonomy): domain Eukaryota; kingdom Viridiplantae; phylum Streptophyta; class Magnoliopsida; order Proteales; family Proteaceae; genus Macadamia; species Macadamia integrifolia. The sequence goes on from NC_056559.1 coordinate 4,190,214, forward strand.
ATTTTAGTTCAAGGAATCAAGTCTTAGGCTTTCATATGGGTTTCAAGCTATTTTGTGTAGAAACATCTCCGGCAGCTCCTCTTGAGAGGTAGAAAGAAATCAATTCAGTAATAAAAAATAAAACAAGATGCCAGAGAGGCAATGGGTGAGTCCCACTGTTCTCAAGCTCTTGGTTCACTCGCACAAGGTCCAATGGATCTTATGATTCTGTGCATTTATCGTATACTTTTTATCATATCACCAGTGTTAGTTTTTATGATTCTATGCATTGATTTAGTTGATTTTTGGTAGAATATTGATAGCATTATATTCAGTTTCTATAATGTTATAAATTATGAATTCTATGTTTTCTAATATCATTGATTCCACTATCCATAATGAACATTGTGTATTCAACTAATCAATCATTTTATACAGGAAGGATGACAAATATTATCCATATAAATCAATTAACGTCATACGAAAATGATTGGAAAATAAAGGTTTTGGTACTGAACAAAAGTGAAATCAAGGAATACAAAAATGCAAAAGGACCTGGAAAGTTTCAAAAAATAACTTTATTGGATGATGAGGTACTTTCAAATAATTATTTAATTAATGTATACTTCTAATTCTTTTTTAATTATTTATACTTCTAATTTCAATTTAATATTCATTGTTCTATATTTTTGCAGGGAACAAAAATACAAGCAATATTTTTCAATGATGTTGTTGATAACTTATGTGATACATTGAATGCTGGAAAAACTTATTTTATTTCTGATGCAATCGTAAAAAAAGTGAATCCAAATTTTAAAAATGTCAACAAAGAACATGAACTAACTCTCAATGCCAATTCAAAAATTGAAGAAGTTGAAGATTGCTTAGATGTAGAAAAATCAAAGTATAATTTTACTAAGTTCAATGAATTGAAATGGGATGCTAACACATGCAAAAGGAATGAATTATTAGGTATGTATTTAGATTATTTTTTAGAAAATATAAGTTGTTATTGATAATTATCTATTAATAAAAAAATTTAACATCAATTCTTCTTATTGATTTAATGCAGATGTTATTGGAATACTTGTACAAGTTCAAAATGCATTCACCATAACAACAAGATTTAATGTCAAAAAAAATAAAAGAGAAATAAAAATAATGGACAAAGAGTAAGTTTTTTCACAATGTTAATCATTGTATAGTAATATCTAACATATTTACTAATTATATTACTCAATTGTAATGATTAATAGGTGTACTCCGATATTGCTGACATTATGGGAAAATTATGCAACAAATGAAGGGAGCAAATTGCTGGACATTGTATCACAAAATCCTATAATTGCTTTTTCAGCAGTTTCTCAAGTAGAGTACCAAGGTAATGTACATATAATCCTGATTATAAAAATTAACGAATGATTTCAATAATCTAACTACATTCTGTAATTGTTAGGTGGCTCACTTGGTACAACAGGATTTACATCAATTGAAATAAATCCAACGATTCCAGAAGCAGAAGATTTAAAGCAATGGTAAATATTAGAATTAATCAAATAATTATACATATTGTTTAATTATTTTATATATTTAACATATTTATATTATTTTGTAGCTTCAAATCAAAAGATGGACAAGAGAAAAAAATACTCAACATGTCAAAAGAAGAGAAATTCAAAAAATATGAACATGTTGTAATGAAAGATTTAACGGAAAGGCAATACAAAACTATCCTGGTAAGTGAATATAATTCTTTAATTTATTTAAATTAAAAAAATATATAATTTCAATATAATTTGTACACATCTAATCTCTACAAATTTGCAGAATAAATATTATTCAGTTGAAGGAAGAATCATAAATTTGGAAAATGAGATACCATGGTACAATGCTTGCAAAGCATGTAACAAAAAGGTACAATTAAAGGGAGATAGTGCAAGATGTGACAAATGTAACACTGATGATACAAAATATACACAAAAGTAAGAAGCTTAGACCATTTACTTAATAAACATCAAATTTTATTTAGAAAAATATAAACTAATTACTATTATTTATTGATAGGTATATGGGAAGATTCAAAGTGACAGATTCAACTGATACAATAATTGTTACAATCTTTGAGAATATTGAAACAATTACAGGATGTTTAGCAAGTGAATATGCAAGATCACCAAAAAAGGTAAAAAAATACACATACAAAATATGTTAAATGCAAAAATATAGTAAATCCTATAACTCTTCTTTTTTTATGTGTTGCAGTACTCACAGATTATACATTCATGTCTATCCAAACAATATTGTTTCTACTTCAAAATGGATGCAAGAAATGATGGAAGTCGAATAACAAGACAAATTGTTGCGGATACCATTAAAGAAAGAAATGTCGATACAAAAAGGATCATAGATGTCGAAGAGTACGAAGACAAAAAATATAAAAAAAATAAAAATAGAGAAATATTGAGCAATGTTATTTACTCATTATCCTTAAACAATCATTATCTTTTGTTCATATTTGGATCCCAGATTTAAGATGCTTTTAAAATTTTATGTTATAAATAAAAATGTTTAAATGCTTAGGTAGATATTAAATTTCAATTTAATTCTATATTTCTCTCATCCACATAAATACACATACTAATTATCAATGTTATGCCACACACTTTAGGAAAAATATTTCGCTACACGTGCATTTGCACGTGTGTATTTACTAGTATATATATATATATATATGTTTGGATTCTCCATTTGGGTACCCATATTAGGATTTAAGTGAGGTGAAAGATAGAGTTGCCAGTCAAAGTCAAAGTTGCCCCACCTCCAACGGTCAAAAGACTTCAAAGTCTAAATTCCCCCCACCCAAAGGCCCAATCAGGCCCACAACTTTCAAAGTTAAGTAAGCATCAATGGCTATAGCCAATGAGAGGCTGAGTCTCACAATAATTAATTATTAATTATGATGATATCGGGGGTTTTATGTCTTCCACTTCTCTCGGGCATCGTGCCCACATTATAGAATTATTATGTTAAATACCATCTATCTGCTCTATTATATTATATTACATTCTATAATCCATAATTAATTCCTTAATTAATTATTTATATCTAATTAAGCTGGGTGTGTTATGGGGGATAATGAAATCCCCAATATTTGCACCTTTGGATAGTATTCCCAAATTTCAAACTCCCACGGGCTTTATTCTAAATTAATCTAAAACAAAAGGACAGAGAAATAGAAACTATTATTTATAATTCTCCATTTCTTAATTCGTGGATTAGGAAATACATATGATGAAGAGGAAAGCAAAATGGGGAAAAGGAAAGCAACGCCGCCCCTGCTGTTTGTTCCTGAGTAGTTAATCTATAGTCTCTACTCGACTGATTGTACTTAAGAAAAACACAGAAATTAGATTGGAAGTGAAAGCAACATTCACAGAAATTAGATTGGAAAACAAAAGAGTTTTAAGTTTTAAAAATATATTTTTTAACGGATCGGCCGATCCGGATAGGTATCCGATACCAAGGACGATACCGATACCCATCTTGGGATCAATCAGGTATCAGGATCGGTCTCAGTTGATACCGATCTGATCTGATCCGATCTGACCGATCTCATACCGATACTTGATTCCATGGTTGCCACTTCGTTTTTTTATAAGAGTGCTTTAGGATGTGTTTGGTAGCCAAGAGAGGAGAAGAAAGGAAAAGGAAAATGTTCAATCTCACATTCACTCACACAAGAAGTAGACACAAGCACACACACATAGAGACTTAGAAATACATGGTTCGGTCTTCCCAGAGAAGGAAGCCTAATCCATGGGGAAATTCCTCTTCTCAACCTAACTTGTTTGAGGAGGACTCTTTATCCTTAAATAGAGCTTTGTACAATGGTTGAGATAAGGATAAATCGGGAGGACAGCAATGTGTATAGTTTGTATCTCTCCAAATACGGCTATCACAAGTAAGTGCCTGATTCTCTACTATATTGGGAGGATTCCCTTCAATATGGAGAAGATTGGGTGCACTGGTTTGATTTCTTTCTCCATGAATCATACCAACATGATTCCCTACTATATTGAGAGAGATCCCTTCAATATTGAGAAGATTTGGTGCACCGGCTTGATCTCCTTCTCCATGAATCACGCCAACAGAAAAAAATAGAAAAAATGAAATGATAAGAAAATAAAAAAAGGAAAAATAATTTTCTTGTATTTTTGATAAGATATATATATATATATATATATTTTTGCTACCCAACACAGCTTTGAGAATTTTGTTAGTGAATTAAGTCCCCTTGATGGTATCTTGTCGTAGAACTATTAGAACCTTTTCCTGTTTTTCAAGAATATTGTGGTTTTCTTAAGCTTCATTTTACCTGGTTTGTAAGTCATTTTCTTAAAAAAAATAAAAAATAAAAAAATAAAATAAAATCTTGCCAAGATCTGTGAGTGGTGTAGCTGAGATTGAGGTTTAAGAACTCGGGATTGGGAACAGAATTGATCAAGGCCAATATCGATTTAAATCACTTTCGATCGGATAGAAATACCAAATTTTATTTTTAAACCATTTTTTTTTATTATCATTTTACCCGTTATCCATATTGAATCGGCCAAGAATGATCCGATTCTTCAAACCATTGTTGGGGGAGATAAATCTAGGCATCTTTCTCTCCCTCCCCACTGTGAGGCCAAATCAGATCCTAGTACTGTAGCCTTGTAGGCATGCCTATCTATGTCCCTATTCTCTGGACCCAAACGATCCTACTATCTTAGTACCTAGTCTTGTAGCTAGGCATCTCTCTCTCTCTCTCTCTGGGTATGAGTTAAACATAGGGTCGTGGACAGGAGTTGGGTAGGAAGTGACGCCGTAGATCGATAACAGACCTTCCTTACTTTTTTAACTCTTTGGGGATTGAGGTTTTTATCTGATCAGTGTCAGAATGAGACTTGACTTGGAACCTGCAGGTATAGGTGATGGGTGGGACTGTGGGAGGCGTAGCTCTCCCCGTCCCCTCCCTCTCTCGCAGGGCTTTCAGTACACGGGTAATAAATGAAGAGTCCCTAGTCCCACCAAACTCCAGAGTACCTTCATACAGATAGGACTTGTAGAAGGAGTTCAAGTTTCATTTTTTATTTTTTTTGGATTGATCCCACCATCCAGATAGATAAATAATGGGAAGAAGATATAGTTTTAGCCTTTTAGGTACAGAGAGAGCAATTAATTTTGGATATTTCAGACTAGGATGGGACACTGACTACTTAAGATATGGGTCAAGTTGACGATAATAAGTGTGGGTTTTTAGGGTTGGGCTGGCTTTGAGGTCAGCCTAAAATGTGAAATGAAGTGATCAACAAGTCAAGTTGCTTTCACAATCCCATATGGTCCTCTGGTCCTGTTATATTACACCTTTGCATCTCTCATATGGGTATGGTCAATGGTGTGATCAAAGAGGATAGATACAAAGAGGTTACAAAGAGGAAAGTGGTGTAAAACCCATGAGGGCACTTCACTCGGTCTTCCTCTACTGATCTCCATTCTCCACAACCAGGGAAAGCACATTTGTTGTTCAAACTTCAAATCTCTCCTTTAAACTTACTTTTAGAGTGGGTGGTGTTTCTTTTCTGGTGGGGTTTCTTTGTTACTTTTGTTGTACCACTTTTTGCAATGTCATGGAAAGATGGAAAGACATGGAAAAGCAATAAGAATCCCCACCACCACCACCACCACCGGCAATTTACCCAAGGAAGAGAAGTCTCACTCATTCACTCATCAGCCATTGCTCTTTTTAAGTCTATGTATTGCCATTGCCAATTTTGCACATGTGGCACATGGTGATTTGTAAAGAGATTAGGGAAGAATGAACAATAAGCAGCATTCTTTGCTTTGCTTTGAATAACTTTGTTACACTTACCAGTACCTACTCTTCCCTTCTATAGTTTTCATAGTTCCATACTTCCATGATTGCCCCTCTCAGTCCTGACCATGGAATGGATCGGATCCAATATTGATAAAAAGTGATAGCTTGAACTAGAATCAGACTGATACGGTCTGACATCTCTTCTGGGTATCTTGTTTTTGTTCTTTAGAAATAGATTACAATTAGATAGAATTACTACTCTAATAAGGTGTAATCCTCAGCTTCTAGCCGAAAAAGGTCGCTGAAATTTTTTCTCAAAGCATGTAAGCTAGCACCATTCTCAAATCAAGTTCACTACAAATCTGACACCACATACAGTAGAAATGGTCAAGCTGACCATTTTTCACCCCCTAGAAGAGAATAATATACCTTTATCATAAACTCATTAGAAATTGACACAATCCTCATTCTTGTTCTCCTCCCTCTACATTGAAAAAGATTAACAATTAACAGTCAATATATATATCATAGACCTTGATTGCAGGGGAAATATCTGATCCAACCATCACGATATTGTAGATAATGCAGTCAGTAGAAAAAAAATAAACATCAAGCAAATGAAGCTGAAGGAGATGGAATCACAATCTACATCCACAGCAGGTTTCTGATAAACGACCACAAGCTATTCTGAATCTGAGTCACAGTTTTCACTTTGACGGACACTCCTCCGGACTGGTCCGCTTGACTTGGATGAATATATCGACGATTCATCCTGAATGATGACTTGAGACTTGGCCAGCCTCTCTTCCAGCTCTTCTGTGCTGAATTCATCAGTCCCACCAAGCTCATCAAAACCAACCTGGTGCACATCCAGGCATGTCATTTAACGAGTCACTTGACAGTTAATTGATTCTGCGTATAGATCTCACTTACCACATAATCATCTACTTTGGTATTCTTTATGAGGGCAAGGGTAGGAAGGACAACAATCTTAAGCCTTTCGGCCAAAAAGGGGCTTTTCTCAGCTTGAATTTTCACAAAACGTGTTTCTATATGCTGCTTTGCCAGAATGTTCAAGTGCTTATCCATCACCTGCACAACGACCAGAAACATAGCTCATATCTACAATTTCAAGGCACATTCAATTAATGATCATTATCTAAATTGTTGTTAATAAACTGTAACAGGATTAGTCAGCAAGGTTCCTCAAGATATCTTAAGCAAGCACACAAAATGTAATTACTTTGCATCTTGAACTTCATACAGTAAGCATTTATCCACAGTGAAATAAATTATTTCCCTGTACAAGAAGCTTCTTTGCCCTTTTCAGCCAAAAGAATATGTTGTCGATTTCAGGTACAACCTGAAAGACCAGGAAAAGGAAATTGCTGGCTTCTATAAGCCTACTCCGAAAGGTTTGAGAGGTGAAAGTGGATCCTCCAGAGGATGACACAAAAGTATGGACATGGAGAAATAACAGCATCTTTACAGTAAGTTCTTTCCTTGTGGCACTCATTGGGGATACAGTTTAGTCAGTATGGTACTCTCGCTCATGTGAAATGATGCTTGCTGAAATATTAACTTCTGGAACCCCAGATGATTGGTTGCATGTTCTTTAGTTGAGTTTAATGATGCTCAAGAAAATACTTTAAAAAATCATTTTGATAGGTTGAATGATGTTTCTGATATATTTGTGCGTTCATTCCTATAAATGATGAATTAGCAGATTACTGCTCCAGCATTGCCTTTTTGCAAGAGAAGTGGCAATGAGTCTTCAAAGTTCAACTCCTGTTCTTACAGGGATGATTCCATGGGTTGGCAATATGATATGAAGCTGGCAGCGTTAAGCCTCAGAGCTAGGGGTTGTATATTAAAGAGGATTAGCATTTGTGCAAGAGAAGTGGCAATGGGCCTTCAAAGTTCAACTCCTGTTCTTACAGGGATGATTCCATGGATTGGCAATATGATATGAAGCTGGCAGCGTTAAGCCTCAGAGCTAGGGGTTGTCTATTAAAGAGGATTTGCATTTGTGTCTGTTGGAGCACTGTAAAGGCCACAACATCTCAAATTAGAAAACCAACTTCTCCTATGAATTAGTGATAGATATAGTTATTTGACTAAATTTTGATTCCTTCGGTGGGCAGGATTGAACCGTTACAGGTTAGAACGATAATTCAAAATTCCCTTTAAGGTCTGGTGAATTCTGCATGGAGGCTCCTATTGCTACAGTCAATAAGCTATAGTGGCTTCTTGAGCTTGTATAGCTTTGGATGATATGTTCTGTTCCTAATGAATTGCATATATTTCACTCACCCAAAAATAAATAAATAAACCGAAGGGTTTGGCAATAAAAATATTCAACCAAAACACCAGCTCTAGAACAGTTAAATTGCAAGAGATTCTATCCTGGGTAAAACAATCAGGCATTGATAGATGGCAAAAACTTTAAATTCGGTTTTATTCATAGCTAGTGCCCAAAAAGGAAACCAACAAATTTATAGAACTCAGTTTTCAATAAAAGAAACAGATAACTTATCCATATTCTTAGCTATTAGTGATGCTATCAAAACCAAATCCCATTAAACAATAATGAGTGAGATAAGGTCTGCAAGCATTGAAATTGTAAGAAACTATAAATCATAAACTTGTCCTTGAAACACAATAATATATCTTTCAATCTAAAAAAGAATCGGACCACTAGTAAAAAGAAAACAAGCATCACAAATTCACTTAACCATCAAATTGAGAATACAAACAAAGAAAATATAATCGATGATGTTTGTATAAGTTGAACCTCCCTACCCGTTCTGGTTAACATAATTTCGGTACTCTCGCTTTTTCTTTTTTCAACAGTTTAATAGTCAACGAAGACAGGACCATGTAAGGAGGCCTTCACTGAAATTCATAAGCAATATTTTCAAGGACAAAAATGCCCTCAATGTTTAAATGAAAGAAAACAAAGAGAATAGATTTCCTTGGTAAAACCAGGTTCAAATTGATAAGAGCTTCATGCCGGCGAAGGCCTCCTTTCCCACCATCCTTCTTCCTTGTTGGACATACAGACTAGCAAAACAAATTTATTTTATCACTACTGAACACATGATTAATATGAGTAAAGGCTACTCTGCCAATTCATGTGTACTGTTAATGCTGTCTTGGTTTTTATCAACCAAAGGAGGCATATCGAATATCATGAAAGGAAGGGGAGGAATTTGAAGCAATCACAAACTTAGGGGATCTAGGCACAATGAACCCTATTTTTTTACATTATTCAATCTGCTCTTTCGCTAAGATGTTAACAAACAGCTATGGAGTATGGACTAAGAAGCTTTTAATGAACTAAATACATATAGCATTTTAATGGTCACACCTGCTTCAACTTAATAGATAACATTGAGAAGAATTTCTGATTGTCGCCATTTTGCTAGTCCTGATACCATTTGAACCAATGACGAAACCTTAGTGAACAAAGATAACCTCTAGTTCTTGAGGATTTCAAGTCATGGATCAAGCATTCACCGAAACTGAGTTTTATGCCACTAAAATCGTAGGGAAACAACAAATGAAAAAAAAGGAAGAATCAGAAATTAGTTTCTAAGAGGATTGACTGGCTCCAGAAATAAAGATTCACCATCACATGATGCTAACAGTAGAGAGGCTCAAGGAAGAATCAACTGCACATGTTTTGTGCACAAGCAATAGATAACATTGGATATCCTTAGTGGAATGAGCAACTATTTAAATCAGAAATTATCTTCTCAATCTCCCAGAGAGAATTGAGTGATCCACTGACACCATTAGTCATTATGACAAGAAAATAAAGGTAAGATCTCCTCGTCATATGTTTCATTTGAAGAACTATTACATGGTAATAATCCAGAACTATAAACTGGGCTTGTTTGAAGTGAAAGGAAATGAGAATTAATGCCAATATACAGTTAGCTAGCACCAAAGGAAAATTCCAAGAGTTCAAAACATAAGGCACGAATAATTGTAGATGGGGCTTTAGAGTTCTAAACAATGAACATTTAGTAGCCTGTAGAAAGTAGAAACTTTGTACCAAAAAAGAAAAGAAAGTAGAAACTAATGTGTTTCAGTTCTCTAATGAAAAGAAGTGATTTTGCAGAAGTTTTTCTGACTGTTGGAAATTTTATTTTGCGAGCAGATTAATTTTTATTTATTTATTTATTTATTATTATTTTTTTCAACTTGGGATGCACGGCATAAAATCCAGATTCTTCCAATTTTGTGTCAATTAAATGGATTCCCAATCCCCACTGAGAGGAAGGTGACATACCTGAAGATTTATTAATAAACATTACCAAAACTAGTTTTGGATTCAAATACCAGTGCAGTGGTACTTTGGCGGAACGGAGGCACATGCTTCCACGAATCTCCATATTGCGAAGAACGTCCTTCGTATCTGAGTTTACCTCAACACCAAAACCCAGATTTGAGAGACGTTTTCACAACATAATATTAAAGGAATAATCGAAGAAATAATTACAGAAGTCAGGAACACGTTCAGACAAAGGTATTTAGTCGCGATATTTTTTGGTTCACTACTCTCCCACCGATGAAGGAGACTACTGACCGTCGGCGAATGAATGCTTTCGAACAAATATTTCTCCTCTTCGCTCTCTCGCTCTGTCGCTCTCTGTACTGAACATATATAGTTCCAGGGTTTTGCATTTAAACTCAGATTGGAGGTTTGTTGGGCATATTTGAACTGTTTGCTGCCTGTTATGGAAGATAGATGTGGTCTCGGTCGTTTTTTTTTTAAGGTTAGGGCTACCATATTCACCTAACTGTTGTAGCAGCGGCAATCGAGAGCAGGTGAGGGAGGGGGGATTCCCTATTTCCCCTTCAAAATTCCATTTATATAGTGAAGGTTTCGAATTCCACAACCCCAGAAGTCGTTAAAGAAGGGATACTTGATCTTTTGTTTCCATAAAATTGGTTCTGAGGACAATAATGAGAGAGTATTGCTCTAGCTGAGAGAAGGGAAAGGCAACAACTAAGAAGGGCAAAGTACAGACCATATATATAACCCATTGAAATTCTCGTCCTCAGTTCAATTGACTAGGATGACCTGACTCTTAGTCAATCGAAACTGGACTCTTTTCTGATGAGTGACTTGTGTTCTTTAAATCTTGAATTCTATCACTGTGTCCTTGAGTTGGGGTTTAATGAAGTGCCAATTTATTTAATTTATACAGTTTCTCTTGTTGGAACAGAGTAAGAAACTAGTAGGTAATTGAATACAAGATTTTCTAATCTACTTTTATTATCACAATTGTTTTGCTGGTTTAATGCTTCGTTCTCAGTTTCATTGTAAATAAAACAGTTTACAGGAAGAATTACTACACATAATCATGGTAATCAAATAGACTTTTAGGACGAATCACTACACAGAATCATGGTAACCAAACAATTTTTCAGGAACAATCATTACACAGACTCAAAGTAACCAAACGGTAATTTTTCAGGAAGAATCATTACACAGACTCAGAGTAACAAAACAGTTTTTCAATTACGAAGATTGTCCAAGAGAATGTCTCTCAAGAGATTGAATCTCTTGACATCTATATTCAATACATGCACCATTTGATTTACACAACCAAACGCGTCCTAGGGCTTCGGATTACGGGAAACAAAGTCAGGTTCAATACGGTCGTATACGTTTCGAATTTCAATTCAAACAAATGCTCCCGCATCACCTACACAAAATTAATCCAGATTCCAACTTCGATGTCTTCAATAATTTTCTACAATGTCGACATATTAACCTCGTTTACCAAATCTAATATGAAGAGTTATCAACATTTCTGTCTAGGGTTTTTATCCCCCACCCCCCTAAAAAAAGCGAAAAAAGAAAGGAGAAAATCTAATAAATGGATCAACGTTTTCCAGATAGAAGAAGGGAACAGAAGAAAAGAAAGTAAGAGATCTGTAGAACAAACCTTGCAGGGCCAATTCTCGCGGTAGAAGTGGCAAACGACGCGTTCGCTGGCCTTGACAGCGTTGAAGAAATCCTTCTCGGAGGGGATCTCAGAGTATTCGCCATGGCCAAGGGAGACCCAACGGCTCCTTTTCTCAGCCATCTTCTTCATCTGCTGAAGCCTCCGCTCTCTTAATGCTTCGAGATCGTCATTGTCTACACGATCTAAAGCAGCGATCTCATCGTCGATCTTGTCTTCCACAGCCTTGGCGACCGTCAACAATTGCTTCTCCAATATCTGCATTAATCAGAAACCCAAACAAGAAATCGAAAATTTGAAATTGAATCAGAGGATCTCAAATCTCAGGAGGAAAAAAGGCGGGAAAGATGCGACATTGAAGCGAAGAATCGTAAAAATGTAATTGACCTCCTGAACTTTTGAATTCTCCATCGATCGGAATCCCTCTTCTCTCAACACTGAACAGATTTAGAATTCAAATGAAAGAAGAGAGCGATTTAATCCAAAACAGAGAAAAAAGAGAGCAGAGAATGGACTTCCACGGGAGAGGTTCGCAGGGTTTTAAAAACAGGAATCGGTTGTTACCCAAAAAACCAAAAAAAGTTGACACAACCGATTCCGAGTCAAATAGGATTAGAATCGGTTTCAATTTAACCATAAAATCGGTCATTTGATCTAAAAAATACATATGTTATGCTATGTTAAGAAGGCTAGATGTTATTAACTAGCTTAGCAAAGTGATGTGGGACTAAAGTTTACATATCTTCATCGATCTTTCAAACCCTCTGCTACTTGTCATATTCTTGGTGGGAACACCTCACTGATAGCCTAAGTGGATTTGGTACACTTATCGTATTCTTGGGTATCACAATCTCTCCCCTTTTAGGCACAACGTCCTCGTTGTGTTGTGGCTCTACATGCTTTCGAGGTCTACTCTGGTATAGACTAAAGAGGATAATATTATAACAAGGTTTTTTTTTTTTTTTTTGGTACATATTGTAACAAGGTTAATGAGGTCAAGACGTTACAAAATATCATTTGGGCCATCATTATGATAAATTCTAAGACCTATCTCAAACATGTGGTCTATCCCTAATTTAGAAGATGTTTCATTATTTTATTCTTAACAATCAAAATAATATTAGGTTACACAGCCCCCTAAAAAATGTAACTTATGTGGATTGATGTGGAAAACTAAGCGAATCAAGTTATACGTCAAGTTTCAAAGTCAAACTCAATCAACTGCTTTATCAAATATTAGATTTCATTTCTTTTTTTATAATATATTTAAATCTCATATCAGAATATATCTTGACCAAAATTGTTATATGATCACCGTATATAGAATATCATCTTCCCTAACTGCTTAATTCTGTGCTGCAAAACCCTTAGGTTGAAATTTGTCACATCAATATTATTTGGTATTTCTATAAAAAAATAAAATTCATAATTTAAACAATTGCCACATCAATACTATGTGGTATTTCCCCCTAACTAAAGCCATGGTTTTGGGATTGGTTTTGACCAATAATGATGGATCGGGCTCCTCTCCAAATAATGGGTCGTCCAATTAGTGTTCAATTAGTCATCTAATTATTACAAAAACGTGCAAAATATATGATCCAAGTCAGTTCATAACCAATACAGACACCCCACAAGGGATGATTTAGCATGGAAAACCCGTGCGGTGAGCATCGAATGGCTGAGATTATTCGGACATACGCACCAAAGTCTTCTCAGCCATCCGATGCTCACCGCACGACCGATCTCACTGCAGAGAATAATTTTACAGTCTAATCACCCCATATGAGAGAGAGAGAGAGAGAGAGAGAGAGAGAGAGAGAGAGAGAGAGAGAGAGAGAGAGAGAGAGAGAGAGAGAGAGAGAGAGTATTGAAGATAAAATTTTGCATGATCTATTCATTGCTTCTCTTTTGTTTTTTTGGGTAAAAGATCTGTTTATTACAAGGAAGACTAATGGACATGGTCAAGCACATCATGACCTCAACCAAAGACACATAGGTTCTCAGATCATAGTCAGGTAAAAAGGAGAGACATTCTTATATATATTTCTCCACATATTCACTTTTATTTATAGCATAATTGGAAAAAATAAAAAAGGATAATTCAAGGACACATAAGCTTGTCAATGGAGTTCTTCTTGTTTGTGTAGCAAGGACAAGGGCAATGGCAACGGGGGCGCATCTCCCCCGTGCAAGGGAGCAATGGAGGAATGCATTTACACTCCCTGCAGCAGATTCCACAATACTTCAAGCACTCTTTCACATCTCCTGCAAATTGGTCGCACCTGTTCTCGCACATTATGTTGCAGGAACCAATGATATCTTTTTCCACTTCTTTTTTTTTTTAAGTTAAACAAACAAAAAAACCAACCAAACATAATCAGATACACTATGATCATGGCCATAAAAACTAACTATAACCCCACTTAGAACAGTCAAAAGGGGTTGACTAGAAAGACTAGATAAAGCCCTTACTTGGGAGTCCATTGTGAAGACAGTAGATATCCACCATGGCCGCCTGAAGAAAGGAAGAGGAGGTGAGGAGAAGTGCCATAACCAGGAAAGTTGCCAACACAAACTTCTTCATCTTAGGATCACTGGCCGAGATATAGATGATAATGATGAGGATTGGTAGGGGGCTGAGTGGGCTATAAATAGTGGAGTTATAAGGAAATGGCAAAGGGGAGGAGGGTCTCTTCTCTTCTCTTCTCTAAGTCTCCTCTAGATTGAGTCATACATGGAGGGTCTATGATAAATATGAAACTAATCAAAACACTTAGAATTTGGAAACAGAGAGAGAGAGAGAGAGGGACCAATGACATGAATGGTTGGTCAGTATTGGTGTCACATGAGCTGTTGCATGGTCTTTGCTAACTTCAGTAGAGAGTTATTATTAGACTTCTATTAAACCTCTGCATTGTGGACTGTGGTAGAGAATGAGGATAAAGATTGGCAAAGAACCAAGGAAAAGTTGGAGATGATATCTAATATAGTGACCCTTTTGCATAGTAAAAGAATAAGGATCTAAATTTTGTGTCCTACAGAATATGGGGTTGGGTAGGATAAGTTGAGCAAAGATTCATGCTAGCATTTCAATGATACTACTTCAATCTACAATTTTTTTTTTTTTTTTAGGTTGGTTAAATGGCCACATTTATCCTCTCTGGTTTAGTTAGGCAATGCCATGGGGTGTTTCTTTCCATTCGGAACCTATGAAATGATCTGACTTAACCTTATGTCAAATTGACTAAATCTCAAATTCAATCATCTACCTTCCTATGTATCCATGTATTAGCATGCACGTTCTTATGTTCAAAGCTTGGCTAACTTCATCTTGCTTGAAACTAACATGTGAGCAAAGACATTCAAAGCTATATATCGGTATAAAAAGTTTTCCTTCACTCTGCATGAAGGAATAGTACTGTGATCAATGGCCATAAAACTCTGCCCCCACTTTATGGATGGTTAAAATTACCCTCTCATTGATGCATGACACCCTCTCAACCATCACCGCTCAAGTAGACTGATTGTGGGTTCAAGTCTTGGCATACCCACTATCGCCTACTGCAGAAGCACTGCTTGCCGTACAGAGGCTTGCCCTGGGGGCTATGATCACTACCATGGAGCACCCTTTTTTTAATTACCAAAAAAAAAAAAAGTAACACCCTCTCAATGCCATTTGAGCGCCTCACTTGACCATGGCTGAAGGAAAAATTGGTCCAAAGATTTCATTTGATTTTCCATCGTGGTAGGTGTTGGGTACCTCATCACGTGGAGGGGGACCCACATGTTGGGGCGGTGAAACACAACCACCTCTCTCACTTATCTCATCTCATTGCTGAAGGTCCATGGATCAGGTTCACGTACTGGAATGTTCTCGTACGTCCCTGGTCCATGGATTTAGAATCTATTAAATGAAGAGAGTGAAAATTGATTCTTAATCCACAACTAGGGTCATTCTCGAACATTCTCATACGTGAACCTGATTTGCTCTCTTTCTGAAGAGGGTTCAAGGTGACAGAGAGTTCATCTCTCTCTCAACTTTTTTCTCTGTCCATTTTCGAACGAAAAGACCAAGCTGAGCTTCTGCGAGATCTCTAGCCGCGAGAAAACCAAAATAGAATTATGGTTGTTATAGTTTGTTGGACACGGATCATGGTGGTGTAGCAGCGTGGTAGTGTTTTCTCAGTTCAGAGAAGCAAAAAATGTGATAGTTCTTCTTGTATTTACCATTACCAGTTGAGGTGAGAGTGTTATTGTTTATGTGGTTCTACTTTGTTATTTGGTGAGATTTATTGTTATCCAAGAGTATTGGTATTTCTTTTAATGTTTATTGGTAGTTTCTAGTGTATCTAGAGAGAAACTTTATAATCCCATTATTATATAATTGAAGTTTGATCTGGACCAGGTCCCATGGTTTTTAACTTTCTCATTGAAAGGGTTTTTAATGTAAAATTGGTGTCTCTTATTGTGGTTTGGCTCAATAGATTTTCCTACATTATTAGATTTCTGCATATTGTATCTCCATTGATTTGCACACAAATGGTAGGAAACGGATTCGATTTTTTCTCAACAGTAGCAAATGTATGGCAACCTAAGCGACCAATATGTTAGGTTAGAACAGAATACCATTCTCTGATTTATTTAAAGCACTAAGTTTCATTTCAGGCATGGTGAAGAGGAATCCCTTCAACCACTAGCCATCATAACATTTGGATGGGACTCTAAGAATAGTAAAAGGACATTTCGGACATTCAATGTATTAGGAAGATAGATAATTATGACAATAGATTTGTGGGTGAAGAGTTCACCTCGGTACATAAACAAACTCATTTAAATTCAAAAATTCCAATTGCACCATTAGAGAGGAGCTTTGGATGAGAATTAAAGACTCACTAATGAATTATGGCTATTTTGTGAATGGGATGTTATGAACCCTTAACTTGACTGGAAGGTGAAACAGGGAAGGTAAGAAATGCTTATCCTTACATGGGATGTTTCATCAGAGACAAAAAATGAAATGAAGAGAGAGAGAAAAAAAAAAAAAACCCCGGCCCCCATATGAATCGGTTGATTTTACTTTCAATTTTGATTGAAAATTTTATTTTAATTTTTGACAGATTTATCCTTAGTTAGAACCACTCTATCGATACAGGAACTAGCAATACCAATGTACATATTAGTATTCCCATGCAGCATTTTAAAGATTTAGGATGAATGTAGATGGTTTTGCTGATCTTGCTTAAGTCATTTCACAATTCAATACGAACAACCCCTACAAGGGATGCTTTAATATTGGGAGCACATAAAATACAAGAATGAAAATTTCAAATTGAAAAAAAGAAAACTACCCGTTTGTGGACACAAAAAAAGTTTGTTGCCTCCCATTGTTCTGTGCATTGGCACAGTGACCATGCAAGTGATTAGCGTATTTCTCTTGCCCCATAAAAATAATTGAGTTGAAAGAATGAAGTCTAATTAATCACCCTGTGGAGAGAGAGAGAGAGAGAGAGAGAGCTTTTTAAGACAAAATTTTGCATGATCTATTTATTATTTCTCATATGTAAGAAGGAAGCCTAATGGACATGAGCAAGCACATCAAGACCACCTCGACCAAGGACACATAGATTCTCAGATCATAATCAGGTAAAGGAGAGACATTCTTATATTATATGTCTCCACTTATTCACTTTTATTTAGCATAATTGTAAAAAAAAAAAAATAGATTGAAGATGCTAGCTGGGCGCCTGCTATATCATTATCAGTTTGTAATTAAATTCGAGGACACATAAGCTTGCCAATAGAGTTCTTCTTGGTTACGTAGCAAGGGCAAGGGGAGGGGGGGGGGGGGGGGCAACACACCATACAACTTTTTTTAAGTTGAAAAAAAAAAATTCAAACAAACTAATCAGATACAACATGGCCATTAAAAAAACTAACTATGATCATTCATGCAAGTAACTCAATATAACCCCCCCCCCCCAGCCAAAAAAAAAAAAGGGTTGACTAGACTAGATGAAGCCCTTACTTAGGAGTCCATTATGAAGACAGTATTAATCCACCATGGCGGCCAGAATAAAGGAGGATGTGAGGAGAAGTGCTATAACCAGGAAAGTTGCTAACACAACCTTCTTCATCTTAGGATCACTGGCCAAGATTAATGAACGTTCACAGCTGATAGATGATTATGATGAGGATTGGAGGGGCTGAGTGGGTTATTGGGTTATTTATAGTGGAGTTATAAGGAAATGGCAAAGTGAGGAGGAGGGTTTTTTCTCTTCTCTGAGTCCCCTCTAGATTGAGTCATACATGGAGGGTATATGATGAATATGAAACGAATAAAAAATACTCAGAATTTGGAAATAGAGAGAGGGACCAATGAAATGAATGTTGGTACCATGAAACTAGATTACTAGAATGGTTGGCCAGTATTGGTATCACATGAGCTGTTGCATGCTCTCTTGCTAACTTCGGTGTAGAGTTATTAAACTTATTCTATTATATTTAAATAAAAAAAAAAATTACAAATGCCTAGTGTAGTTGATGAGTTGTGGTGCGTACAAAATTCATGCTCACCAAAAAGTCTCGAATTCAGCTTTCTGGCTATTATCAATTTCCCCTTCCTACCTTAAAAAAGAAAAATAATAATAAATCTATTATACACTCAGCATTGTGGACTGTGGTAGAGAATGTAGATAAAGATTGGCAAAGTTGGAGGTGATTATCTAATATAGTGAACCTTTTGCATGGTAAAGGAAAAAAGGCAAAAGGAAAATGATCCAATGACCTACTCAAGTGGCTAATAAGATAAGAGGAGCAGGACTGAAAAATTACTTTCTACCATAAATGGAAGGGAAATGTTAGAAATCGTAAAAGAAAAAATTTTTTTTTTTCTTTTGATAAGTATAAGTGATGTATTAAAAAAGGAAAAATGAAATACTACAAAAAAAGGCAGCCCTTAAGAACTCTTATAAGGAGGGGGAAGATGCTCCTGAACAAGGCAAGGCATATCCTACCGACTCAAAAGAAAGACAATTTGAAAATAAAATAGAAATTACATCCAATAATAAGTAACTAAATCAATATCCCTTTGAATAAGAACTTGAAGCTCATCAGGGAATTGATATCGTAAAAGAGAGAAGAAGAAGAATGGAGGGTCTATTTCATGGTTTCAAAATCGGAATCGAATTAGTTGATCTGACCTGACTGATCTTGATTTTAACTGTGATAGAGCGACCAGGGTTTTGGGACTGATTCTGTTAGATTTTAATTTGATTAAGGATTGGATCGAGATAAATCAATTCGACCTCTAATTCCAAGTTTAAAATCTTTGGTCTACTTTTGTGTGTGGACGAAGACTCTACAGTATAAGGGACCTTATGGTGAGTAATGGATTTTTTCACCGTTGCCAATGCCGATGCCATGTGATAGTGATGTGTAATTCTTTCCATTCAGAATCTAAGAAATGATATGAATTACTCTTATATCAAAATTAAAACTCAAATTCAATCATATGCTCTGTAATGTATTCATCTAATATTAGCATGTACATTCTTATGTTTGAAAGCTTGCCAACTTTAACTTGCTCGAGATTAACATGTCAGCAAAGAGACCTTCTAAACCATTGGTATAAAAGTTTTCTTTCATGTCGTGTGAAGGAATCGTACAGTGATCAATGGCCATAAAACTCTGCATCCCACCCCATTTGCAAATGGTCGAAACTTCCCTCCCATGCTTGAGTGATACCCTCTCAACACCATTTGTGCGCCTCACTTGACCATGTCTGAAGGAAAACTCCGTCCAAATATTTCACTTGACTCGCCTTTATGGTAGTAAATGCATGCAGACCTACACCAATATGTTCGGTTTGAACAGAACACTATTCTCCTATTTTTTAAAGCACTGAGTTTAACTTCACCCATGGTGAAGAGGAATCCCTTCAGCCATTGACCATCATTACGTTTGGATGAGACTCCACAAACAGTGAGAGGCAGTATTTCGGACATTCAACATATAAGGAGTGTAGGTAATTAAGACTTCCCTTATAGAATAAAGAATCCACACTTCTACAGTTCAAAGCAGGTGGGAGTAAGGGTTCACAGGAGTACAGTTCCGTGAAAGTTCATGCTAACACAACTAGATTGACATCCCACAGTATAAACTATAATTCATTTCCATTTTAAAATTTCTACTTACAATAAAAAATTAAAAAAAAAAAAAAAAAAAAAAAAAAAAAAGGGGAAATGATACACATTCTTTACGAAAAAGGTTTCTCTGAGCTGCCAGGGCACCTTCTCTCTATTCTCTCCTCTTCACATGAAATGACTTTTCTGCCCTCCTATGTAGGAAACCATTTCGTCGCACCTATACCGCTCGCTCAGATAACCCTTCCCATTATTTATTTTGCAACCCACTTTTTGCTCATGCCTGTCATACAGGCCTTTATAGGCTCCACTGCCTAGTAGGCATTTGCATTTGCCTCAGAATGACTACCAATGAGTATGAGGTGTGAATCAAGGATATGAGATAATGGTACACGAATCCATTAGGTCAACCTTTTACATTGTAAATACAAAAATATACAATTACCTTAATCCTCCTGAAGCTTTCTGCACAGATCATTCCCCTGATATACATACATGTAAGTTGAGAGAAAAATCAACCACCCATGCTGTAGGAAGGATGAGAACGGTGACAAGCAGAGTATTCTTTAGCGTGGTCATTGGATGCTAGCAAGTTGATCTGTAGGAAAGCTCTGTTAAACAACCCAGAGAAACATTTGTGAAAGTTACCAAGAACAGCATGACAAAAATACCTTGATGATCTGAGATTTTGAGATAGGACGCATAGGGACTGCAAGAACACTCATGTTGAAATCCTGGGTTTCAGGAAGGAAAAAGAGAAAGTAATTAATATCACAGAAAGATAATTCAACAAGTTGCTGCTACATTATATCCTGAAAGAGAAGATTTTTGTCATCACAGTTGCAATGTAACATTTCTAACTAGTTCTGACTTCTAAGGACAATATTCAGAGTAGGGAAGGTGAGTTGACCATGAGCATGGTTATATTCAGCTCCAAGCCCGGTTGGTTTTAGCCAATGACACATTTGGCACATTGGCATCTGCACTTCTATATTTATGCATAACTATGTGTGAATAGGTACGAAAGATTTCCTCTTCCATAAAGTACCATTAATTGCATATATTATAAAATATTCTCAATGTATACAACTAAGACGTCAAAACAACTTTAACAAAAATTGTTGAATTTTTTGCAGAAATTTGGACTCAATTCAACTCATCCCAGCCTAATTTTTGAACAGGTTTCTCAGGGGCTCAGGGCCAGGCTTAGGCTGAGCCCAGCTACATTGGCTGTGTTGGGGCTAGGATATGTAACCTCGGGCTGGGCTAGGGAGTTGCATCGCCATTGAATCGACTAGGTAGGTTCTCAATATTTTGAAATTAATTTCGTGGGAACTTCCCCCTTGATTTTTCTTGAGATTACTTGACAACTTTCCCATCCTCCAGGGGATGTTTCATCAGAAACTAAAAATGAAATGAAGAAAATGTTAAAAGGCTCGTCCTGCTCGACCTCAAACCCCACAATACTTGGTGGTACAGGAAGATTCTACATTTACATTTTGAAATTTGAGCAGAAATTGGTTATGATATTCCAAATTCATGACAGGATGGATTAGCATGCAAAACCACTCCATTTCCAATCCTGTTTGAGTACATGAGCAAAAACTATTTGAGGATTAATGAGGCAAAGGATTAAGTTGAGTTTGACAGTGCTGGAAATCCAAGAAAAAAAAACCGGAGTAAATAAAAAAAGTACACATTTGGGTCAATTTTCTTCCAGGCCTCAGTTTTTCTATTAAGAATATCTTTATATAGGTCACGGTATGGGGGTGGTTGAATAAAACCATGCACCTGGTGGTTGGTACTGGAGATCTTTCGAAATCTCCTTTAGTGGCTGTTGATAGTAAGTGTCCCAGTTCTGCCTTATATTCAAAGCCGATGATGAATTATAGCACACCTTTATCAGTTAAATTGGTTGTTTTCTGTATGGACTCTCAGTATGAAGTTGGATTCCAACTTCCAAGACTTCCATCCTCTTCCATATTCTTCCTTTTATTTTTTGATTTCTCAAAACTTTACTATATATTAAAATCACACCCTTTAACCAAAGCCTAGCGTGTACCATTCCCCATCAATTCTTTAAAACCTGATTAGTCAAGTATCATGTTAAACCAAGAACCAAAGAGAAATCATATTTAACCCAGCAGGTCCATTTAAAACCCAAGAGCCAACTGTCTAGCCTAAGAGGTCGCAATATTCTACCTTTTTAAATCCTCCTTCAAAGTTTCTTTAAAATCTATAGCCATCAGATTAGTTTACTTGAAAACAGAAGTACCCATAAAGTTAATTTTGAACCCAAGAAACAACACCAGGGTTAGCTGACACAACACTGGGACTTGGTATCATCTCCTTTCATGTTAAAGCAGATTAGTTAGCTCAGGGTTTTATCACACACCAGATTTTCGTGTCAATTATCAATTAGCTACCATAAATATAAAGGAAGATAAGACGGGGCATCTTGGTTGTGTCACATAATAAGACCATCCTTGCTAGACAAACCTCGAGAAGCACTATATGGAACAACAGAGCTTAAGGTACAAGCAACACAATTGAATCTAGTCATAATTGTCAGTGGCAGAATGAAAACTCACCCTGAAAGGATCACCCCTCAAAGACTGCACAAACATAGAATTTGCCGACCCTCTACCCTGGAAAGGGAATAAGCAAAATTATTCCATCAGTTACTGTCAAAGATAGAAGCGTCATAATTAATCAGCAGCAAAAGGATTGTAATCTGGATTTCCCATCCAAAAATTACAAATCTGCTGATTCCAAACAGCATATTTGAGTAATCTCATGCATTTCCCACTACCTTTTCATTGTGGTATAGAAAAGAGTGATGGGATAATCTGTCATTAGTTTCTAGAGTATCCATTGTAAATATAAGGAGCCATATGTGTAGCAAAACATTTTATGGCTAGTGCACAACGTCATCATAAAGATTATCGAGTCCTCGGGAAATGGGAAAACTTTCAGTTATAGGTACTGCCAAAAACAATAAGCATCACAATTAATGAAGTGTCAAATATTGTTCATGATGAAATTAATTTATTATCTCGGTCACTCAAGGAAGGTGTGCAGACAACAATGGTGCATGAAAAATTGTTGGAAATTCATAAGAAATGGAAAGAGAAAGAAATAACGCACCGGAGACTTGTGGACACACAGATGGCACTGAATCCCAGTGGTTTTTGTGTCAGGTCGTACCTTTGTTTCGTAAGCATGTTCTGTTAGAACAGTGTTTTTTCAGTTGAGTAAGATCAAATTTATGATGGACCCTTCACTCCTATGTAGGAAAGTTTTGTTTTTTTACTCCCTCTCTTTTTACTTTATATTTCTATACAAAATATTTCCTTTCCCTGTTTAATTAAATCCTCAAATCACCATAGACGGGTTTTTTAGTTGTAATACTAAGCATGTAAAACACACACATACGGTGAGATTATGCTCCTAAAAAACACACACACCACATTTTGAGGTTCAAAATAACATCTTCTTCAATGCATCTCATTTACTCGGCACATGCAGACAAGAAGAAAAAGACCGAGTTACCTCCAAGGAAATGTCCCTAAGCCTCCTTCCAGTTTGAGCACAGCAAACACGGACAACATGTTCATCACTACTCCCACTAATAATGTAGTCCCTTCCATTCATGTAATATGAACGAGTATAATTCTGAGTACTTCCAGTTGATGCTATCTCAAATTTCATGTGTAGCCTTCCATCAACTGCCAAAATTTGTTTAACCTACAATTTAAAAGCAAATGTGCAGGAGGTTTACACCCATCATTTAATAGTTCCCCTCCCCCAACCAAGGATACCATAAAGAAGAAGGTCAATTTCCCAAAAGAGACTCAAGTCAAAGGTCACAATCATAAACATATGAAATTATTAAGCTTTCAATCAAAATCCCAAGGTTGGACCCAACGTTGTATTCATCTAGCTGGAAAAATTCACTCTTAGGTGATAGTCTATAGACTCTATACTACTCAGAAGTCAGATCACATACTAATATTTTATAGAGGTTACCTCATTGTCAACAGCTGATGCAAGCAAATAATGGTCATCAGGAGAAAAGCACACCATCACATTTCCTCTGGAGCTCGAAGCCGCATAGCAAGGTTTTAGTGGGTTTTGCCTCAAGTCCCACATCTTTATATATTGATCAAATGATGAAGTAGCAAATATGGAGGGGGAATGGTGAGCAAACTTAACAACATTGATATTCTCTTGGTGCATATCAGTGAAGATCTGTAAGCGTTTTCCACTGGCGATATCATACAGAGCTACATTTTTTGAATACCCACTAGCGAGAAAAAGTTCATCCGTTGAATTGACGTGAACAGACGTCAATTGTTCAAAATAATCAAATGTAACAGTATCCACATTGCAATATCTGTCAGTAACCATCGAAGGCATTTTCCGGACATCGTACAAATGCAAGGAACCATTGTCGGAGCCAGCAATAAGCTTATATTGAACATTAAAAAAAAAAAAAAAGTAAGCACTTCCCACATCAGGAATGATCCAAAAATATAGAAGAAAAAAAACTGCATTAAGATACTCAGCAATGGGAGTAATATGTTTCATGTTTCATGTCTAATATAATAGTAGCTCACTTTTTCTTTTTTTTTCTTCAACAGATAATAGATAGTAGGGGGAGCCTTGTGCACTGGGTTGCTCTTTTTTTTTCTTTTTCTTTTAAAGATAGTAGTTCCCATTAATCAACAGAACATCAAGAGATAGTCCATATGTATGGTTATGAACTCTAAAGTAACCCTAAACCCTTTTGAAAAGTAAAGATCTATTTTAAGAGTATGGTTGTCAATTCCTGACATCACAAATCAAGCATTCACTACCAGAAATGACAAACAAACATAAATCTACCTGATTCAGATATAAGGGGTCATTGCATACCTTGGAAGGATAATTTTTTAGCCAACATAGCCCCAAGATGCTGCTCAATAATCCTCTGGATGGGTGATAACCAACAATTTTTCCAATCTCATGGTTGATAATAACCAGTTCACCATCCAAAGTTCCAAAAACCATGAGACTGGAGTCAGATGGATGATATTCAAATTGCCGTGGACGAAAACTATTATTTTCTTCTCCTGAGGTGCTGCTAAACTTAGAAAGTGGATATAGAAGTGGCCAAGTTGAAGAACTGAATTTAGCAGCACAAATTGACCTGGAAAAGAAATATTGACTCTTCGTAGAACGATACAGCTGCTTTGATGATGGAGATGTTTGCAACTGAGGGGCACCTGCTCCCATTTCACGCTTCTGCAAGATACTAACTACATTCTCTTTATGTTGTCTATTGTAGGGTAAAAACTCGTAGTATCTGGAAAATATTATCTTGGCCACTGCCCTGTCTGTCTCTTTAATGAGTAAATTGTCTAATACTCTCAAACGGGGTAGTAAAGTTATCATGCACTCTCTGTAATGCTTTTCAAAGCAAATTGGTGATGGGTGATGTGAAATATACTTCTTTAGGGCAACATCAGCAGCACCTGATCTGCGCTTCAAATTAAGGGAATCTACAAAAGACTCTTCTTCCTCTTCAGTCAACAGAGCACCAAAGGAGACCTGTTAAGCAGACAAAGAAATCAATCATCAGGGTTACGCAATCATTAAATGTTCCCTTCTTGAATCATCCAATTTCATGAGCAAACCATGGGCATTCACCTCATTTTCCAGATTCGTCTGTCCGTGCAATGCAGGAAGAACACTTGACAATAGCTCCACCAAGCCTATTCTCCGCTGATGAGTTGAGAAGTCCAGCTCACTGTCATCAGATGATTCCTCAGTTGTGCTCTCATGGGTCATAATCAGATCATTTAAAGAGAAGAAGTTCCTGAAACTGTTCACTATGCCAAAATCATCCCCACTACTAACACATGGTTCTCCAGCTCCAACATAATCACCACTGTTCAAGTAAGGAAAACCAGTTTTGTCAGAGGCCAGAACGTTTGCTTTCTCATGGGATGATGCAGGACATGGCCCAGTGTCATTGCAACATAAACAATTTTGAAAGCGGAGTTCCACCAAAGAAGGGAGTTTTGCTAGTGCGGCACTAGTTGTCCAGAGATTAGCAACTCTCGTTTCACACATCGAAAGACGCATCAGATTTGGCATACAGGTAAAACAATCTTCCCGGAAACTACTGAGTGAAGTACTAAAATCCAGATTAAGGGTGTGTAACTGCATAAACTTTCCAATCATGTTGAGTTTCCGGATATGGGAAGACTTCAAGTTCAACACTTGACAAGTCAAGCCTCTCCTGCAAAGATCCCTGACATAGAAATTAATGAGAGATATAAGTACAGAATGTTTACTACCGTTTCACCCAAAAGCTCTAACTGTTAGGGAAGGGCAGCATAAATGTATACATCAACACTCCCCTGCACGTGCATGTCGTAGTCCTTTGCACGTGGAGGAGAAGAAATGTCGGGAAAACTCTTCCGATGCACTTCCCAGGAGTCGAACACTCAACCTCCCTACTCTGATACCATGTTCGCTACCGTTTCACCTAAAAGTTCGAACTGTTAGGGAAGGGCAGCGTAAATGTATACATCAACACAGAAGACCTTGAAATGACAGGCAGGATTAAATTAGCCACGGAAGGTGCCAGGCCCCCAGAATAAATGTAAGAACTACAAAGTAGAGGAAACTTATTGACCTGAATAAAAATTGTACGTAAAGAATTGCTTCAGTACATATTACAGAAAACTAGTGGAAACTCATAGAGGATGAAAATCCAGAAAAAGATTTCACAGTGCTTGAATCAGGACAGAAGCATGAGGCGCAAAACAGTTTCCATCTTTATCCTAACTAGTAGGGGTTGGCTACACAGTTTCTTTCTGCCATTTCACTATTCTGAAGGCCTGTGAACTTTTTAGTGGTAAGTACAAAATTATAATTAGTAAAGGGATGCTAGAAAATGGATTATACATAAAGGCTTTGGCGAAGGAAAAAACTGCTCATAAATGCCCAAATATAAAAATGTTCACCCATATCGCAAAATGGCTAACTGATATTGTTCTAACTGTAACAGAAAACAGCAAAGCCTGACTTCACAAACTTTCATGCCTGAAGAACAGAGATGCAAGTTCTAGAGACCCCTCTAAAAGATTGTTTAGATTTTCTTATATCGGAAGGAAATTTAACTGAAATAATTAAAAAAATAAAAATAAAAAAAATCAGGAAATAGACAACAGATATCAACATCAGCTTCCAAAAACACCAACTTCCAAGAGTAATACTGTTCTGTCTTTGTCCTTTAAATCCTCCAGCATAAGGCACCAGTCCACAAGATGAATTCCAAAAATCTGCTCAAAATCCTCTTTTTGTTTTTCCCCGGCAGGAGTCCTTGTAAAAAAAAAAAAAAAAAGTTCTCAAAGACTGCTCCTGCAAGCTTCCTTTCTTTCAAGACACTCCTATAATTCATTTTTTCGCAATAATCCGCACACCACAAACAGAACTAGGTTTTAAATAGCCTACCTCTCCAAAAGCCTTGGATTTCCAATGACCAACCAGATCTCTCAGATCAAAGCAGTAGCCGACTTATGTTGAAAAGTCAGTTGACTAGAGCTCACTAGGCAGCAACTTCTACCCAATTGTAACTTAATGGGTATGATATCATGAATCCTGCTATATAGATACTATTGCTCTTTATATGATGGGCTGGCAAGTTTGCATAGGCTTCTAATTTGAGAAGAAATACGATTTTCACTCTCTGGATATTATTGAACTTCAATATATGGTCCTTTTTTTCATTACTTCTTTTGCAGTGCACAATATGTGGAGAAACAATATTTAAGCACTTTGGAGTACAGAAAACAATCTTATTATTGCTTTATTATATGGAATTTTTATTTAGTGGTAGTTTCTTTTTATGACAAAAAGTTTCCTAGATGGCTGTATTGGATTGATTCTTCTTGAGGGTGCACCTAGTTCTGCCACGTGGAAAGGTGATGTGGTAATTATGACAGTTTGATATCTAGGGATTGGTCAGGACATACCACGTCTCAAATCTCAGACTCAAATTAAATGACATGGCTTCCCATGAATGTCCATGCCCTCCTCAGTAGTACTGTGAACCCTCTCTATAGTCCTGGATTTTTCAATGGCTTGTTTTGCCATGTGGGCAACTCCTTTGCCTGAACTTGACATGTAAGAGGTGGGCTTAGAGTCATCCTGTCCACCAAATTTCAGGCCGATCTGACCAGCCATGTGGGAGAACTTGGTTCCCATTCTTGTACTGATTATTATGCTAATAAATAGATATGGAGTGTAAGTAATGTTTGTGCCTTTTCTCACGTATTACAGTTCTCTTCTTCTCCTTCTCCTACATGACACTGATTATACTATTCAATGACAAGTCAACAATTCATGGTTAGGCAACACAAAACAACCAGCCACCTAACTACAATGCCAAGAAGAGCTACCAAATGGGACCTACCAAGTGAAGTGACAACAAGATCAGATATGTCTTGACAAAAGCTCTTTATCATCAGGAGTATATAATCTCTCGTGAAGTTCCTAGGCTTCTGGTCACCTAGTTGGCCTTACAATAACCAGATCTGGGAATTTACTTGAAAGAAATTTGACAAAGCAAATTTAATTCCTGTTTTCTAGCATTTCAAGTCGTTTAGATTTTTGTTGCCTCCAATTGTTCAACATCAATTTCTTGAATAAAAAAGCAGAGAGAAAATGTTGAAAAGTTTACACGATGGAAAATATTAGAAGACGAGCTAAATTCAATAAGAAAAAGTGGGTAAGCACAACTAAATACCGCAGGAAGTCCTTCCCAAATGGCAAATCCTGAAGATCAACAACCCGTAGTTTTTGACCGATTGTACGCATCAAAGATAAGACAGATTCTCCATTCAAGACACAAGGGGATTCATGGAGTATGTCTACGGCATCAATTTCAGAAGTGTCAATAGTTGAGAACACTTCAATAAGCTGAGGAAAATCAGCATCTTTCAGCTGGTCCAAGAAAACCTGAAGGCAACATGGCTCTTGACAGGATTTTTGAAGCTTGGCCTGAGTAGCAGAGAAGAAAGTAACCATTAAAACACAACTCTGGATTTTGTCAACAAATTTTTATCTAGGACTACAGATAAATCCTACATAAAAAGAACTTAAGCAACACATACTATATATAAGGATTTTCTAATTGACACCCCTCACCCCTCAAGGTGTCAACAAATTTGTAACCTTACTTTTTTCCCTTTTAGTATGATACACAACTTTTTCCTTATAAGGGTAATAGTGTCATTTCATATATATATATATATACACACCTTTTGATAATGACAGAATGACATGTCACTTTCAAATTATTTTTGAAATTATACCCCTATCTTAAAGAACTTCTGGGAATAAAAGAAGGGGCAATTAAAAGAAGGTACTAAGTTCTACTTCTAAATACACCTACAGAGGTGTCATTCAGACACTCCCGGTATATATATATATATATATATATTTAAGTATTGTGACATAGGATACTTTTGAGTGGAACCTTTTCTCCAAAGGGTTGGGACTAATTGATGATTACAAAGTATCCCAACTATTTGAAGCTGGCTGAAATTACAGGTCTATGTTCAAAAAATTATTAATTGACTGAAATTACAGGTCAATACCTTCTTTAATACCATATTGGTCTTTTTATGATTGGTGGAAGTACAAATTAGAGTGCACTTATTATTAATCATTACAAGATCTAACCAGAGAAAATAAAGATGAAAAGAATTTTTCAAAAGCAACCTTAATGAAGCCATAAAGAATTGTAGAATTGGGTTCCATGCCTAGCCTCTTGCAAGAATCAAGATACCTAAAGAAAAAAAAAAAAAAAAAAATTCAGAGTTATTAAAAGATTAAAAGTCAATGACATAACCATATAACAGCTTTTCACAAATACCAAGAAAGAGGGCGATCACCAAGTGAATAATGATGCTCTTACCTATTAGCTCTTTGAAAATTTCCAATTGTCACCAAAATAAAACACTAATCAAGAAACTTCCATAACATCTAAAAATTTTCATTCTAAGCAGTCAGCATTAGAATTAGTGCAGTCAAAACTAACAGTCTTAGCTCAATCTAAATAGGATATACCATATAGCATAAACCTGGTAGCTAAAATCTTTTAGAATTGAAAATAAAATTACAAATACCCTTTAAAAGAACATTTCCTAACCTGAATAAATTAAGTGACTTTGAAAATTCCAAGGGAGTATATGCGTAGGATGATCATAATATACACCAATTAATATTAGTTAAAATTATCATCAAAAGAGTGATATATCTGACCAAGAAAAACAATAGCCTCAACCACACCACACATGATTCACTCGATCAACTTCATGAGCAGAAAAGTATCTAGGGGCATGTCAGTACACTTACCTACCCTGTGTATTTAGTATTTACATAACTACCCTGCCATGTGATATGAAATGTGTATCCTTTGAACAATAATTTTATCCAGTGAGTTTATTTTACGTGATCTCTGTTTAAGTTATTTCTTTGTTGGGAAATCAACAGCTATGGTGCACCTTCCTTCTCCCATAAATCCAACCTTACAGTGAAATTGCTGGAGACCATGCTTAAACCTTTGGAGTCCAGAACTCTAAATCATGGGATTCAGTCTCCTTCTGTTAGGTTATAAGTAAACATGTTCGAACCTCAGAAAACCATGCATATAAACTTTAAAAAAAAACCAGTAATTTGTAAATCAATGTAAACTGAGAAAAATGACATTTTTTTCCCTTCAGAGCATTTTGGCTCAAATATACCAGATGGTAGCGAGGCAATGAGCCAGGTCCATCCAGGGACCTGACCTTAATGAACCAGTACTTCAGTACTTCACGGAAAGGGGAAACAAAAGTTACAAGGAATCCGATACTGTGAATGCTGACCAAATTATAGAGATCTACAAAAAAGAACAATTCTAGGTGCTCGACATGTCTTGACAAGGAAACATCTTAAGGAAAAAAAAAAGTCGTTGTCCGAGAGGATTCTTTCGCCTGTACATCTTTTTTTCTTTTTTTTCTTTTAATGTAATTAAGGATGCATATTTGTTGTCATTGTTGGCAACCCAGCTGATGCGTCATCGATGAGATGGCCAGTTTGGATGATGTGGCAATGTGATGGTGTACAGGTTCATCTGATGATGTGGCAGTGTTGGTTGTAGCAAATCATGTAAGTTTCAGCAAAGGTCATCTTGGGGGGCATTTCATTTCAAATGGCAGTTTCAGAAGAAGGGTAGTTCTAGAAAGTTGTAAAGCGTTGAGCCATGATTCCAACACAACTAGAATCGTCTTGATCTGACTCTGGATGAGATATTTATGTCCATTTCCATACGATTTTTCCAAAATGGCCAAACTGTTCAATGAAATGTTTGAGTGAGTGGTGTCGCACATTTCAATGTCCGATGGGCCCATATGATGAGACGGCAGTAGTGGCAATGTGGATTTTCATTTTCATGAGGTGGCACAGTTCCATATGGCATTTAGGAGGTGAGATGGCAGCAATGGCACATGGCTGCACGCAGCAAGACACCCGTGTGTGCAGCATGCAGGCCCTGTGTGCATGGCACGGGAGCCCTACTTGCACAGCCGAGGCCACAGGGCCACAGCCTACCCCAGCCACGTGCCTAGAGGCTTGTTGGCAGAGTATGAACGTCCTACAAGGCTATACAAATTACAATAACTAAAATTTTTGTTCTGCTTCTTTGTTCTTTATCATAAAAAAATTATATGTCATGGCTCTCAATTCTGGTTTTTTCTTGTTTCCTAATGCCCCTGGCTCAAGGTTTTACCTAAAATTTATTGGGTTGCTTGCATCGAATAAGATTATACTTTGTGAATGAGCTAGCATGCTAATTGCATTACAAATATGATTTATGATAGAACTCATTGGTGAAAAATATGCACTGAAGTGCAACAATAGATTTTAACTTCTGCCTAATGGAATGAACAATAATGTTCTTGAGGCCATAAAAGAGTAGATTTAAAAAAAGGGAAAAATTCCTATCCTATCCTATCCTAGATCACCTGCTATGCATTCCATCAAATTCATACTGGAGTAGCTCCTAAAAGTAAGAGATAACCAGTAATATAAGAAATCTGATAGATGCAGATCAAATTATCAACTATTCCCTGCGTTAAAACCTCTATATATTATACAATCGGCTCTAGTTACCTCAACCCAGACTTTAAACCGACTTTCACAAATTTAGAAATAGGGAAAACCAAAAAGGTTGAAAGTATTACATAGTGGGGGCGATTCTCTAAGCAATTGTTACCTGAAAACAAACATAAAGCAACAAAACACTAAAAACAACAATGGAAGCAAACAAGAGTTGCATCAAAATACCTCTAGGATCAAAAAGCGAGAGAGAGAGAGAAGAGATGAAACCTGGATTCTAAAGTAGGCAGATCGAAAGCCATGATTCCGTCAACGTCCTGTGTTCGTCAAGCCTGATCAAGACCTCGTTTCTAGCCTCAGGAAGAAGATTAGTAGAGAAATCACTTACGAGAATTGGGACCTAAGATCCATTGCATACGTATAATAAGCAGAGAGTGTTTTCAGAAACGGAAACGCACAAGTGTAATGTGTTACACATGGACATTTACATTTGTCAGGCAGGTGAAATCCCACCGCGGAAGCCATGGCCATCTTCTCTTTCTCTTTCTTTCTTTTTCTGAAATTTGAACAAATGGGAATCACTCAAGAACGCAGACAACGCAACCACAAGTCCACAACTGGTGGCTCACGGCTAGGAACTTTGTCTGGTCCTTTACCACTTTATCCGTTCTACTTTATGGTCGAACCGGATTTGTTCATGAGTAACATCAGACACGTCGATGAATCTTATCTGTTATGGCAATCCTTATGGCCCACCTAGTCAATCCGATTTCCGGACCCCATTATTAAGACGGTAAATGGAGAGTTATTGGATTTAATCAACCCATCAGAAATGGGCTGAGATCTTTCGTGGATTCTAGGCCCGTTGGCTGTGGCCTGGTAATTGCCTTCAATTCCGGACTTCGATTCAAGTCCAACAGCACAACTAATTTCCTCCTTGTTAAAAAAAATGTGTATCTAGTGCACAAGGCTCCTACCACTGCATGGTCAGAGAAGAGTCATAATATACTCAGCTTTACCCCCACTTGGTAGAGGGACTACTTACTTATTCAAATCCGCAACTTCTAGGTCTCAATGGAGCACCCTTATCCTTGACCACTTGGGCACCCCAGCACCTGGGCCTGCACTCACTCATTGAGTGCCCAACGCAACTAGAGAGGATCCGAATCCCAAGTGGATTGAGGTGCCACCCTTAGTTTGGTGATAAGATCTCCAGCTATTGATAGGGAAGACAATGGATTGAATCACTTCTCATGTTAGGGGTGGATGTTTTTTTTTTTTTTTTTTTTGGAGGAGGAGGAGGTGTTTAATTTTAGGAAGAGGGTTATCTAAGCGACCGAAATATACCATGTGGAAAATCAAGTTTCTGAAAAATCATGGAATGGTCATGTGATCCAAATGGCCCACCAAATTCAACAAGTCCAAACCATGTGAACATTTATCAATGTCACCAATAGTACATTTGAAAATGTTAAAAGCACAGATGCAATTTGGATATGGCAAGCAAAAGCTTGGAGAGCTGATTAAAAAGTCAACTTTAACAACATTGCTTGATAACCGAAAGGGAAATTGCCAAATGGAATGTGGTTAATCCAATCCGATCTTTATCCAGGCTAAGCCAGGAAATTCATAAAAGGACGGTTTTTTTATTTATTGATTAAAAAAAAAAGTATAATATACAATAGGGAGAGTGAATGTTTATTGTACAGTAAAGGAGCTACGTGAGCAAGGAACGACCAATGGCTTCTTCTTTCTAGGTTCAATTAATAGTCAATTAATAGAGGTAGAGAAGTGAAGAGGAGAGATAGAAAAGGTAGAGAGAGAGAGAGAGGAAACACACACAGAGAGCCACTAGCATATGCTACACAACCAGACAAGGTACTCAATCCCCCTCCATAATATTAGGTGTAAATTTGAAATTGGATCAACTAGTAAAGTAATCCATTTTTCCCCCTTCTATAAGAAGAGAATTTGTCAGTTTGGGGGCGTAAATCAGATCTCTTCATATCTAACCAAATAACAACTTCAAGTTCATTTGAGCCATAGAAAAGGGGCAAAAAGAAAAAGACAATGCAGGAGTTTGTTGATTGAATCAGCCTCAATGGCCAGGCTTTGTTGCAATGAATCTACAATACTTCATACAATTAAGACAAGATATGCCGCATGGAAATGTGGTACTTCATGTATTTATATCCCTCACGTTCACAAGAAAATTTCAAGGGTTAACTTCAAGTGACTACTCTGTGCAGTGAGCATATATGTGATGATCAACTTAAGAGCTTTCTGCGCAGGATTCACCCTCCATGCATCCTGAGCCAAAAGAATGTTGGATATTTTTCGGGTATAAATCATCAAGCAGGAGAAAAGCTTTCATCAGTTTACACTTGACAGCGGCTGGAGTTCTTGCTCAGGAACAATGGCATCCACGGGCTTGTACGCACCTTGTGCTTGCTGCTGTCTACGCCTCCAAATAAACCATCCACCAAAAGTTGATAAACCAATAACAAGCAACATAACAATAATTCCTGCAACCACTGCCAATATGTGTTGCTGCCACCATGTCCTGCAGCAGCACAGAGGGGGAAATAAATATAAGAAAAAAGGAGGATTCATCAAGAATCCAAAGAAAACAATTTCCAGATTAGGCAGAATGATTATCAGTAGAGAGCTATCAAGAAGCCTGAAGTGTGTGTGTGGTCAGACTGTGACTGGCTGACTGCCTAAGTCCAAGAACTCTAATGAAGGGGAAGATGTTTTGACCAGATACACAGGTTTAATCTTCTACGAAGTCCCAAACCATATTAGATATTGAAACTAACTTTTCCAATCATTTGTCAGAGTTTATAATTTCTAACATAAGACTATAAGAGTTAGGTATAATCCCCAGGTGAACAATGAAATCACAAACAATAGATGATAAATGCGATGCCAAAGCAGATATGTGCTGAAAGAGACAAAAAGTAAAATAACCATAAGGCCACATTTAACCAAAAAATGGATACTTTATTTCTGAAGAATTCCATGTAAATGTTGATGGAGGGCCCTTAGAGAAAGGGAAGGAATCAGAGTAGCCAGGGGGGTGGAGGAAGCACATACTCACAGAGCACAAACCAAACCAATTCTCAATTCAGTAACAATTCTCCATCGATTACAGCCATTTTAAAGGAAAAATAAAGTCATAAAATTAGAAACCAACTTATAAAAGGAAACTAGTTCAAACGGAAAGAAATCCTAACTGACTCCTAACTCCTAACTCCTACATATGCTATTACTTGGAAATAAAGACTAAAAATAATATACTCCTACTAATCACTTCCAACCCTTGTTGGACCAAAACCCTGGGCTGGACCTGTTTTTCTTGGCTCTTAGCTTCCAAAGCTGGTCATGCAGGTCCAACCAGTTAAGTGCAGCTGTATCTGCATCATATGTAGGTCAAAAGAATCACAACCCACTGCATTTGTCATCTTGCATCTGACATGGCAATAAAAAAAATTTCTGGCATGGATTTCCCACATCAACAGTCCAGAACCATTCCAGCACCAGTGCTATTGTCTGCCATGGGGTTGAGATTTTGTTGAGCCATATTTGGCCCCCTCATAGCTCTTAACATGGCTCGTTGGGTGTTCCACCCTTGTTTTTGTCCTTCTGTTTTATGAATTTCTATGTATAAAAGTTAATACTTTGAATACCTAATCAATAAAAAGTATTTCTCAATGTCCAGAGTTATCCATAATTTTATATTCCATCTGAATATATCTAACACTAACTTCAAATTTCCAAAAGTACTTGGTTAGTGCCTTTGTGTTTCCCTTTCATGACTGTATAAAGAAAAAACTTATTATAAATATATTCATAATCTCTTTTATAGTTCACTACCCCACCCTTCCTATGCATCTTGTGTCATAGTCCCTTTTTTGTATAAAAGAAGCAAGCAGTAACAAGGACCGAGCTGCAGTAAAGCATGGAATAACTGAGAGAAAATGCCAGCTAGATTGATTTTGAGTTGTAGACGAGTTAGCCTATGATCTTAGGGAAATTACAACAGGGGTTTAGTTTAAGTAGCCAAGGAAACATTAAATTTTAATTTTTAATAATTATTTAGCTTGACGTAATAAAAAGAGGCAGAAATTTGTCAAACAAAAGGGGAGGCAGAAACTACAAATTTTGTAACAGTTTCTTGAAGGTTGAGAACATAATCTTGATATATAACTGGGAAGACTAGCATTTGATGTTTGAACAAATCAAAACAGCTCAAAAGAATGGTAAAGTAGGTGAAATAGGCTCTGCAATCAAAAAAGAATCAATGTTCTAATGAGATTTTTAAGAATTTAGCAATCTGGCTGGAGTTGAAAGAAAGTCAGAATTGTCTTCAAGGGTTATTGGAAGAGGCAGATTTAAATGCAGGAATCCAGAAACGAAGGACATGACAAATTTACAGGAATGTGGGAAATAACAGTAGAATCACAGATCTTATTACTAGACATTGCTAGATCTCCTTGAAGAAACTCAAGGCTCTTGACCAAGTGGACCCAAGAAGGATTGACCCAGAACTAAGAGAACAACCTGAAATGAATCTTGAAGACTTGAACACAAGAAGAACTGCCAACATACCCCTATCGCTTAAATTACAAGGTACTATTTTAAAACGAAAATCTAATTAAGCCAATGAACCAAATCATAGATTGACCCAAAATCCCACCAAAAGAAATTCAGCCCTTGTTGATTATGTCCTGCATCAACCAAGTATCAGTCACTTGATCAGGCTTTGGCTCGCAGAGCTTTCTACCATCACATTTAGTGTCGTCAGAGTTGACTCATCTACTTGATCTCTGTTTTCTACATTAATTGATCAAATTGTGTCAAGTAATTCAAGTTTTGCTGGAACATATAACACAAGTTCTCTCTGAAATAATCAAGCATGCTTTGTTTTGTAATAAGCTAAACTTTGCACGTAGATGTACATCATATTCCTTTTTCTTTCTTTCTTTCTTTTTTGGGATATATAATGCTATTATCAACTCTTATGCCACTCAGTGGGATGGTGAAGCAGCAGTTGGATGCTAAGTTTGATACTCCAGAACCAAACCTCTCAAGGCAAAGACTGACTGGTCGGCCAGATGCTTGGTGTCAGCAAGAAAACGTACTTTTGCAAGAGAAGGAACCACTCGTCCAAGGAACTGGATCCCATCATATGAAGGTTAAAGGCAACTCTAGAACAGCTATTGGAAATTTCAAGGAGAGATTTCTGTTACTCTTTGTGAACCAAGCTTATAGAGAGACAAATGGTATAGTATATAACCCAGTCAGAGACGTACAACAAAATGAGTTTGCTGGACTTGTTCTAGGATCCCTTCACATATTTATAGAATAATTTTATTAATGATGTAAGAGCAATGACCTATTGGCAGGTCCTACGGTGGAGAATCACCATG
Organism: Macadamia integrifolia; assembly: GCF_013358625.1. Taxonomy (NCBI): domain Eukaryota; kingdom Viridiplantae; phylum Streptophyta; class Magnoliopsida; order Proteales; family Proteaceae; genus Macadamia; species Macadamia integrifolia. The sequence continues at coordinate 4,227,763 of NC_056559.1, forward strand.
TCCTGCTTTCCCCAATCTACAATTTTGCTGCTCTATGTTCTGTTTGCAGGCCTTGGCCTCTCTACATTCTCCTCATTTATAGCTTTTAATAAATCTGTTTATGACTTAAGGAGTACATTATCACGTATGAGAAACCTTTCTCTTGGGGAGGGAGGGGGAGGGGGGGGGGGG
>NC_056559.1:4227953-4246881 GCF_013358625.1 Macadamia integrifolia
AAGGAATATGAATGTCAATGAAGTGGCTGACAGAAGAAGTAAATTTAATAACCTTCCCGGTTAAAATCTGTCAGTTTAAACTTTAGACTAATAAAATTTCATAGGATCTGGCCCAAAGGCTATCAACGCTTAGATGTTCAATTGTAGTCTATTCATCTAAGACATCAACAACCATAAGCTTGAGGAATTTTGATTGAAAAATGAGTTCCAAAGTGCATGGTCCTGGGTTACACACCAGATTCCAAAGGTATAACACTGCCAATTACTGAGAAGTAATGTAAACAGAAATAAACCAATTGAGACAATGAAGTAAAAAGAGTAACACCTTTTCCCTGGAGGCTCAACTTTCAGCTCAACTAGCTTATAATTTCCAAAAGTATGAGGAAGATGTAGACGGTGTTCAGTTAACTGGGAAATGATGCTCTGCACATATACAGGATTAATTAGGTTTTAATACCAATTACAATTGATCAACTACATTATTCTATGCAGTTTCTTTTCATAATGCCAGAAAAAAATATTACCATCGCTGATGAATTAGAAATGTAATTTGCCGATCCTGCCGGAAATATGGCCCACCTTATTAGGGAATCATTTCCTTTGCTAGTAAAATTCAATAAATGGACCTGTAACCATTGATCCAGAGTTATTATGTCAGGATGAAGTTTGACACCCAAGAAAGAAAAAAAAACATATATCAAGCTGCCACAATAGCACCACTTCAGCCAGTGAACATTCATGACAATCAGAAATGTTGTCACAAAGAATAAGACATAATATACTCTTACCTGTGAATTATTAATTTCTAACTCCTTGGCAATGACATCTGCTAGTTCTGGGAGGTGAGGAACCAAGTCTGAGTATTTGACACTCAACGACATATCGAACATTATAAGCCCAACTTGGAATTTGTCTGAGCATCAAAATGTAGTGAGGAAACTTCATCAGGAAGTAAAGCTATTCAAACTGCTAAATATAAGGATAAAATTGGGAATCCAAAGTACTGACTAACTAACAAGAATGTCCTAACTAACAAGAATCAAAGATCTGCTGCTAAAATGAAATCAGAAAAGGAACGGTTACAAATAGTTGGAAGGTCAGAAAAATAATTAAGGACCAAGAGAATATTATATTATATGCTCTTTGACTGATTAGAACATGGTTTCAAAAATCAGATTGGGATCAGTGGAATCGGCCAACCCCGATTCCTACAACCAATTTTGGGATTGGCTATTTTTCCTTCTTTTAGTCAGTAAAATAGCAGATAATCAATGAAACTTATCTCTAGTAGCAATATCTAGAAGTGTTTTGAGTAAAAAATTCTAAAAAATCAGAGATTTGTGGAAATCTTGCTTCTTCCTCCCGTCCCCAATTTCAAGGGCTCTAGCCAATTCCAGCCAATTTTGGGCCAATTCCAATCCAAATCAGAATCAACGGAGGCCGATCCCATGTCCAATTCCGGGTTTTTAAACCTTGGATTATACCACCTTATCTTAGTGGAAACATCACTTGCATGCTTACCAAAGAAAGGAAAAAGAATATGGAAGTACTATAGAGATTCACTTTCACCACAATGCCCTTTAAGTTTTAGGATTTTATGCAAAGGAGATAGCTATCAATAGTCCAACATCCTTTTTTGTTAAGTTAAACAACACAAGTTTTTTCCTATAGGATACCTTATTGTATCTGGCAAAGTTTGGAAGAATTAGCCATAGAATACAAATAGAAAAAGACAAGAAACAAAAGTTCATCTTTATAATTATCAAGAAGAAACCACACATGGATCATGATCTAGAAATTCAACCTGTTTGACACCAGTTCAGGATACAAGATATAAGACATGGCCAGACACAGTTAGCAAATCAATACTTGCTCATCCAACTTTGATCAACAATATTTCTTTCAAATAATATCAATCAGGTGCTACAGACTAGGAGACAAAGTTGCAGATGGGTACATCACAAAAATTAGAGTCACCATACCAATCATCTTACTCAATACCCATATGCAAAAGTAGTGAGAAAGGTGACAAGGGATCAACTTGCCTCAAGTATTAAAAGGTCTTGCTGTAACCCTTTAAAATTTTAGCTGTTAAATAGGATAAGAGCTTTGACAAGTTCAGGCAGAATTTCAGTCCTGTGACAATTATTTTTGCCATCCATGGTGGACGTGCTGCCCAAGAAAACCACTCCCAACAGTGGGTGCCTGGTCAAGGAAACTGAGCAGTCACTGAATACTGGAATTTGGAACAGCTTGGGCTATAAATAACGAACAACCTCCAAAGCTAGTTAGCAACTATCTATGGCATCAGCGGCTCATTCATAGTTGTCATGGCGCTTAAGTAACCCAAGGCGTTGGAGGGGCCTGGACACAAGGCGACCAAGGGTCCCGGATGGCTAGGCACCGTCTTGACAACTATTGCACAATTATATGCCCCATTAACAAGATCTCTGTTTCTTCATTTGTCGGAACTAAAAAATTTCATGCTCAGAGATGCAATTGGCTGCAGGATAAGATTTGGCCTGGTCGGTCACAGTGTCACACCAAACCCAGTACATAGGACATTTGAGATCAACAGGAAAATAATTAAGAAATAAAGACCAAGCTTTACTTGTTTTCAGTGTGCATTGCAGCTGTGTTGGTGGCTCGGACTCAACTCTATGGATATCGTTTATGGCAACTAGGCAATGCTCAGGTCACAGGAGTTGCTTCCAGAATGCAGATGTAATTTTGTATTAGCTGACCTAAGAAATTGGTTTAACGCTTTACACAAAGAACTTAAGAAATTCTGACCATGCCAACCTTAAGGGGTGTCAATAAGAAAATCACTCTATGGCAAACATTAGACGTGATTGGAGGCTGTTTTTATCCAGTCCTTTTGTTTAGCCTCCAACTTGGAGGCTTTGTGGGGCCTCTCAGTAAAATTTCACTCTGACTTGCCAAAACAAAAACAAAAGAAATGATTGATAGTACATTGAATAAGCAATAACAAACAAACAAGATTAGAATTACACAACATATAATAGTTTGAGAAAGAAGCACATTATTATTCTTTTGCACTCACAGGACCAAAATGGCAACGCCTTTTCATCCATAACCAAGAATGGTCCAATTTGAGAGAGAACTAAAGAAATGGTCCACAAGAAAAGAACAGAAAACGGTAATGCCTCGCATGCTTGTGAACTCTTAATGATCGATTTGGATCTCTTAAATGCATTTCCGAATATTAAAATGAAATTTATTAATGAAAATCGAATCCAACAGGTAAAGGGTTTAGTTTTGAAGAAAGCAGCATAAAGGCCTCTTGCAGCTTAACGTACATGGGATGATATGATGGTCCAATGATCCACTTGGGGCAATGGCAGGTGGCATTCCTGGAGCTGAATTCCCACTATCAGAAGTTGAAGGCGGTGGTGAAGATAAGCCAGATATATTAAGCCTTTCCCACAATTCTGAACAATTAGTTTTCCAGAAACCAATCTTTTGATGCTCACGATCGTAAGTTACAAGAGTATTGCGGACAATGATTCCTGTTAGAGAAAGATATTCCTTGAGAAAAACAAAATCAGAAAAAATTTCACTTAACCATGAATCCATCATAGATGACAAGAACTAAGAGCTACATTATTCAGTGCACATACAGAGAAGATTCAACTTGCTTACTATATTGCTCTGGGAGTCATAAACATACCTCCCAAAAGAGTTGTTGGATCCTTTCCATTTTGGAAAATTCCCAGGCAATATGCACCACGAACCTTTGAATGCTTTATAATAAGATGGAAAAACAAAATCATAGAGAAAACATCGGAAAAGATATATCAAGTCAGCTACAGCACAGACAACATGTAGGTGTAATGCAGAAAATAAATTTCACAACAACCAGAGGCTTAACGCTTCCTCAATAAATGCATATAAAGCTGTGTAGTCATGTTACCCGGAACAAGTAGTTTTCTGGAGCCAGGGACAACTTTTGTCCTTCATCAAAGACCAAGTCAACTTCTGGAAAGGTCTTTGAGAGTTCGGAGACATCCCTGAGGCAAAAGTGAAATGGGACTATTACTCATTGCACAGAGGGCAATACCAAGCATGATATTTTCATGACATCAAATGTATATGTTACAATATAGGAAATACCTTCCAGCACCAGAAAAGCAAATATCATTATAAGTTGGGTCAGGTCCACGAATTTGTTTGAGGTTGTGAAGTTTCTTCATAACCTGCAAATTTGCACAAGATAGCCATATATATGATCACTTAATACAACATACAGTATAGAGAAGTAAGTTAATTGAATAGGTGTCCTTAAAAAACAATAAAAAGAGCAAAACCAAAAGGGTGGGGGGGGGAAATGAAATTGAAAGTGAAAGAAAGAAAATGTTAAAATCAAGATACAACTGAGAAACCAATATCGGTTCCCTTGTCATCTCTAGTAAAACTTGGTACACTCGTGCGAAAGGTCTCTCCTGTTAAGAACATTAGCAATTGGGAAATCTAAAAGTAATCAGCAAGTTATTTACCAACAAAGAAACTCAACTTGATTCAGTCTCATCCCAAACATTAGCCACTTGGAGTCAATTTATCAGAAAAGGGAAACGTATTCAGTCTCATCCCAAACATTAGCCACTTGGAGTCAATTTATCAGAAAAGGGAAACGGGCCCCCCGGGGGGGGGGGGTTGTGTGGAACAGTGTCTGAGCAACAATTTATTATTTTTCATTATTTTTTATGTACAATCATGTGAATATGTTCCAAAAATTGTTTGGGGAAAAGAGAACCTGAATTTGGGTTTAGGGTGCTTTGGAATTACAAACATAATAAACGGATATGGCCTCAGAATTTTTGCTTAAGATGTTTCCACCCTGGAAATGCATCAGTGAGAAAATCTTGCAACTTCACATTTAAAAAGGATAAGACAAGTGACAGTAACAAGAAGATATTGTAGGTGTAAACTCCTTTAAGGTGAAAAGAATACAAGCAAAATGGAAACTCCTTAAAATTGAAGAACAGAACAGATCATGTGCGTTTGTCGTAAGACCGGCTATGTTGTATGGGGCAGAATGTTGGGCTATCAAGAAGCATAACACAGATAAGTTGAGTGTAGCAGAAATGTGGATGTTGAGATGGATGTGTGGCAAAACTAGGAGAGATAGAATGAGGAATGACAGGGTACGAGCTGAGGAGGGAGTGGCCTAATTCAGAAAAAGCTTCAATAATGTCGTTTAATGTGGTATGGCCATGTTCAGAGGAGGCTCTGGGATGCTCCAGTACGGAGGAGTGATTAGATCCAATGGGAAGGAAATAGAAGAGCTAGGGGCAGATCTAAAATGACCATTGATAAGTTGGTAAGGAAAGACAAGTAGAAGCTAGGTCTTGACCCTAGTATGACAACAAACAGATCTATTCGAAGGGCAAAGATCCGTTGCCGACTGTGTTTAGATGGGATGGCCCAGAGGTATTGCATTGCCTTGTTTCATTTCTTTTCTTTATCTTTTCCCCTTTTCCCTCTTCTTTCTTTTAACTTTTTCTTTGACAGGGCCATGTAGCCGACCCCATTTAGTTGGGAAAAGGTTGAACTGTTGTTTGTTGTTTGTTGTTTGTTTGTTTGTACCTCTTATTTGTATAAAAAATAATGATTTCTTTGGAAGACATGTTCTCTAGTAGATGGAAAAACAAATAAACACCAAAACAAGATATCCAAGAATTAATTTTGCTTGTAAACCATTTCAATGGACACTACTCCAGTGGTTGAAGGAAAAAGATCAGATGAGAAAAACCAAATCTCAATGTGATGCAGATTAATCACCAAAATAGGCTTGTTTTATTAGGAATAAGCCTAGGGTTGGGTTCCATACATGTTAGGCCTTTGATCCCATATGTTTTGAGTGTAATAGACCACTTTTATAGGTCTAAAAGGGGGGCTCTAAGATTGAGTACGGGATTACTAGTTAGTTTCCATTTTCATTAGTTTCCTTTTTAGTTGGGCTTGATTTAGTTATATTTGTTTCTTTAGGAGTCAAGTTGTTAATTGAGTCAAGTCATTAGTAGTTAGTTTCCTTTTTCAACTAGTTTCTAATTTCAGTTAGTTTCGAATTTCAGTTTTTAGTAACTATTGTATTAGGAGAATATTTGGTTTCCTTTTTGAGGAACCTTCTATTTTATAATTCCCTCACTCATCATTATTATAAATAAAGGAGAGCTCTCATCATAGAGAGACGATTTGAATTTAAAAGAAAACTCTCTTGTTGCTGCCGCTGGGTATCAATGGTGGTTCCTTATGTTTGATCAAGGCCTAGGGATTGGTGTTTGATCCAATCGACACTCTGCGGCAAGAAGTCCGAGTGGGTTGCTATTATTTTCTGGTTTTCTTTAGTGGATTATCTTCTCCAGCAAAACAGGTAAGTAATCTGAATTTTCTGCAGAAATTTCTAGGTTAAGCTCTTTGTTTCCTATTCTGTCGACCTAGTCTATTTGGAGTTCTGGCCACCCGATGGCTTTGAGTTTCTGGTCGAGTGTTACCCTTGCTGTATGGAAGACTCGATCCAATTTTTAGAGTAATCTGATCAGGGAGTTGTTAGTTATAGAAATTATTCCTATTCTGGCCGATTGGAGTTTTTGCCCAGAACTGCTGTCTGATCTGTGTTGGATGTGGAGGTTGAATGCTGCCCTTACTCTCCAATGGATTGGACCATTTAACTGGTGATCTGAGTTTATAATATGCTATCTAATATTATGCTATAGACTTTTCTGAAGCTATTGGGATCGACTGCAAGTCTCCAGAACCTGCAGTCTCAGATTTATTAATATACTGTTGTCTTAGGACTGTGGATCATTATTCTTGTTGATTCGGACCTCTAAGAGTCATATGAAGCTCCTGGTTATGTTTATTTAATTACTGCTGTTCTATCCTAATCAATACTGCTGGACTGAGATCGATGAACTAATGATTTATTATTGCTTTTGCTGATTTATTATTGCTGGTATATTGGGTTCTTGGTTGTTCTTTGGTTTACAAGATCCTATTGTTTGAGTCTAGTTTGACTTGTCAAATCTATTCCTACATTACAATGAAGAGACCATCAAGATAAATCCATGAAAATCATGTTGCCTCTGAAAAATGAAACCAAGCAGCAGAAGCAGGGGGGAAATGTCAGATAACTCTATGATTATATTAGAAATGCACAGAATTATGACTCCTAGGAATACAAATATCCTTGCAGAAGTCCCAAAGAAAAGACAAGTATAGTTGTTTCAACTAGTGATATCAAGAATATGAAGGCACAACATTTTTGTATGCTGGAAGAAAGCAGTTTAGATTCCCAAATATTGCACTAGAATAGATAGGCGATTTATTGAACAATCATGTACATCCAAAAGTTGCTCTGATTTGATACAACATGGGTCATCCTCTTGTGAGAGGATTGATACCCTAGTTGGGAACTACAAAAGAAGAATAAGACGAAGGATATGATTGGAAAGCTCATTCAAATAGTTTCCAATTATGCACTAAGCCTAACATTTTATGGAAGCTTATTCAGTTAGTCATTAATTAACAGGAAGCCAAATATTACATGGAGATGATTTGATGTTACAACCGAGTACTAGAAAGGCTACACATGCATGATGGGATTAAATGAATGGCTGCAATAGGAAGTGATTGTGCTTCCTTGCTTGGGTTATGCAAATTCCATTCTATATAAGCCAAAAGATGTTTGTTGGCTCAACAACAACAACAACAGCCTTTTCCCAACATTTGTTGACTACAACACATCTTAGCCTTATCCCAACTAAATGGGGTCGGCTATTTGTTGACTCCAACCATGTAAACTGAACTCATCTCAAGTGAACTCAAAGCCACCTAAAGGGTCAGCTCCAAAAATCCTATTTTACAACTCAGCTCTATTAAATTCACATTTGTTGTTAATCAAGAACCACGTGAGCTTAACCAAATCCCAAAATAGCCCCCACACTGACCTACTCTTAACCACTAAATCCTCATACTTGCAGCCCTAAATTCTACTCCTTTAGCCTGACTAATGCATTAACTTAGGCAGGTCATTAGTCCAGAAGAGAAAATAGTGGAACTGAAAATTGCATTGTACTGATTCACAGGGTTTAATTAGAAATAATTGGGGGGAACAAAGAAAGCATCAATTCATCGTTCAAATCTGTATCCATGCTATGTCTCATGCAAATACCATGCACAGTACAATCAGATTTAAGTGTATGACCACCTCTTTTTCTCAATCTCATGTGCATTAGCCATTAATTGTACTAAGGTTATAACATATTGAATTCATATGTTAAATGTCATGAATCATACCAACCACTTCCTACCCATTGGTATGCATCCCCCCGAGAGAGAGAGAGAGAAAGAGAGGCCATTAGTGTCATTAAACTAAAGTTCTGGACTATTTGCCCATATTTTGAGCTCTTTCTTTTTATTTTTATCTGAGGCAGGAAAGATATTGGTCAAAACATGACAAACATATAACAGGTATACCAATCTCAACAAGGTATATCAAGCGTCATTCAATAACAAAGCATATCCATTTATTCAATTTTTAAGAACAAGAACTAGCAAAAAGTAAGGGGAGAAAATCCAAGAAAAAATCTTACAGCATTCTTGAATGCTACAAATGCTGTTTCTGGTAAGTAAGCATATGTGGTACCACTATCGAGCACGGTTCCATGCTTTCCATCGAAGACACTTGGGTTTAATTGCAATGACTCTCCCGCCACATGTATTTCCTTCATCTGAATATTGTAATATGGACTGTTTCCATCCCGAGACTAGAGTAAATGTGTGAGATGTAACAAATGTATTTGTTAGGGAATCAGCATTTATAGCTTTCCTAAGTAAAGTACAATCCATTTATACCTGCGGACAGGATCTGAAGATGAAAAGACCATGTCAGTTGGAGGAGTAATTCCCCCAAGAACCATAGCACCACCACCAACATCCATTCCACCATAACATAGTGAAAATGAATCACTAATTACACCCTTCTCAACAAGTTGATCCACAATACTAAGCTCTCCACGGCCCAATCCCATGATGCCATCAGCATGTTGGCTGTAAAGATCACCAGTTTCCAAATTTTCACAACCAAAAACAGCACGCTGGGGCACAAGTTCACTTTCATTGCCAAAGGATATAACATCATCACCAAGAACGCCACTGCTAGAGCTCATCTCAGCATACTGTCTCTCATAAATGCATTGCCTCCTGTCTGAGTCACAATTACAACCCACATTGCACTTTAAAGGTTGGTAAGTGCTAGACAAATCTGGTTGGAATCTTGGGTCCTAGATGACAACAAAAAATTAGTATTTCAAAAGGAGAGGAAATAATAAAAAAACAACAATTGTGAAATATGCTATCTTCATAAATATCAAAATTCAACTCAACAACTGTTAGTTTGGATATGTATGCTTAGAAAAAAGAAAAGGAAGATTTTCGTTATATATACCAAAAGAACAAATAGTAAACTACATCGCCTAGCCAAGCCGGTCTACGATTCACCAAGTCTTATGCCCAGGCCCAATTTTGACCAGCATCCACTAATCTACTTCAAAGTTTCTACTTTAAACCTTCAAATTTCTTTAGTTGAGCATCCATATCTCTCTCATAGTTACATAGCTGATTTCTTCATTTAAAAAAAGGGGTGTGGGACACAACAAGGCAAGTTTCTCTATCACTTACAATTTATAAATATGTTTGGATTTATCTGATCTGTAAAATTTTTCCATTCCTCTGATTATGTCACAATCACTAAATAGCAGATGACGGAAATAAACAGGCCCAAATATAATCTGTGAAATCTGAATGCTGGATTTGTTAGATAAACAAGAAAATATCTCCTGTATCGCACATCTAGATAACATAGTGTTTGTCTTATCAACAAGGCAAGAAGAATATAGGCTTCGGAATTAAAATATATAAAAGTAAGCTGGTTGAAAAAAACAGTGCAACTTTAAAAAGGATAGGTGGAGAAAATTACTGATGACTAAGAGATTCCTCAACTAGCTTTTTTTTCAATTACCTTGGTTAAACCATCCATGAGGAACTGATTGAAGAAGATGTAACATATAGAATCAAAATTTTGTGGACAAAATGGAGAGGCACCATGTGATGGCATACCTATCAAACTAGAGGGGTCAAATCTTGTAAGACTGCTAAAAGACCAGCTATATTCAGAAACAGGCCCCCAAAAATGAGTGCAGCTGACACATGGTCGATGAGTATTGAATAGGAAGGGGAGGAGGCCGGAATTGTGAATGAATGTAATGATGGGTGACGTAATACTGTAATTGAGGAAGCTCAAAACAGTACCAGGGTAGGATCTTTTCTCAGAGAATAGGGAATTCTAGATATGGAGAATAGGATATTACTAAAATTTGTTGAAAGATGAAAATGATGGAACAATAAACAATAAAATAACACCCGGGCTTCACACCGCAAGGTGGATCGACTGGATCAAACACCAACCTATCTGGATCAAACACAAGGGATTTCTTGAGCAAACACAAGAGATTATTGATCAAACACAAGAAGAGAGTTGCATAAGCAAATTTTGTTTTAAATTCTGAGTTGTCCTTGAATGCTTACAATTGATCCCTATTTATAGGACCAACTCAACAAAACATTACATACCCAACTTCCAACTAATAATAGTAGAAAGTCTTCACTTATTAAAGTTTGGGTCGGAAAGTCTTCACCTTCCAACTACTAAAGTTGGAAAAGTCTTCACCTACCAACTACCAAAAGTGAAAAAATCCTCACCTCTTCAAGTGGGAATAGGAAAGTCTTCACCCCCCCAATTACCAAAGGTGGAAAAGTCTTCACCTACCAACTACCAAAGGTGGAAAAATCATTACCTCTTAAAGTTGGTATGGGAAAGTCTTCACCCACCATTACTTACAAAAGTAAAAAGTAAAAGTGAAAGTACCTTCTAAGCACTTATTGACCCTATGACTGGTTCAACTAATGAACCAAACCACTATTAGACCAAAACATGTAAACCAGAGTAACTAATCCCATATGCGTACCTATTACCCATGGTTTAGGCTCATTAAACTATTAAACTGGCCTATTACATTAAAAACCCTTGGACTAAAGGCCCAACATGCATACAACCCAACCATAGGCTTATTCCTAAGAAAACAAGTCGATTTTAGTGATAAATCTGCATCAATGGGGCTAAGGGATAATGTCAATAGCTTAGTAAGGGAGAAAGAAACTGAGAGGGTATGCACTTGATAAACTCAAATTTTCGAATGACATCTATGTAGTTGACCAGAGCAGTAGAAATAAAGCTCAACCAACAAGGACTATGACAATGATCATACATTACAATTTTGAAATATAAAAAATTCAAGCTTGGAAGTCACCCACAGGGATAAACATTACTCTCTAAATCAAAGTTACCTGATGTTTGCCACACTGTTCGCAAGTAGAGCATGGAACATATGTAACAGTACTCCCCGAATCAACAATAAGAGCAAACTCCTGAGGAGGTGTTCCGATCCAAAGGCGGGTGGTATAGTAGCTGCTCAGGTAAAGACCAACGAAACAATCTTAAATCAATATATACACAAAATCAAAACTTAAGCTAACAAATAAGAGAGATGAAAAACGGAGGTACGAAATAGAAGGAAGAAGTGAAAGTCAACCCATTCATAAGGAGATCGTCATAAAGCCGCATCCGGGCATTAGGGTTCTGAGGCCCAGCTTTCAGCAGCTGTCGACGGAAATTCCCCTCAAAAGACTGCCGAGACGAATTGGGGGAGGAAAGGAAGAGCGGCAAAATCATTGGCTGACCACCGCGGCGGCCGATGTTGCCCGGTGAACGTATGACACTATTGGGATCTGCGGAAGCCTCTAGCGCAGATGCAAAAACGATGAAGGGATCGATTCCATTAGACGCCACAACGAGAAACGCGTATAGGACCCAAAACCATGCCGGTGCCATGGTCGTTGGCTCGGGTATCCCCTTGAGATCAAAACCGAAACTGCAGTTGAACGAGATCAACTGATCTAAGTGGTAATCATATAGTCTGACTGATCCGAAGACGATGAGTGCCCATGACAGAATAGAGCGAAGCTCTCGCCTTCATGGATAGAGAGAGAGAGAGATAGAGAGAGAACCGGAACTTTGGAAGTCGATGCTTTCAAATGATTAAGCTTTTCTACCTTCCGCACTTTCAATTGCTTCAGATCGACACAAGGCCTTGGGCCGTCAGTTCTGATCTGGAAGTCTCGAACCGATAAACCAAATCGAAAGCAGCCATTTGAAATCGAATTGAACCATTGATTATTGGCTCAACGGTTCGTTTTTTATTCTAGTAATTAATGAAAAATCCTCACTTTTCATGCTAATTAAATAGTTAATCCCATCGATTAACTATTGGGAAACTGGTAGCATGGCCCCTGCCTAGACCAAGGTGTGCGCAAAATTATAAAACCTAAGAGCGTTGATGCCCCTACGTATGTTATCATTGGCCTAATACTGATGCAAGGGTTATGCAACTAAGTAGTGTTCATTTTTACCCTTAAATATTATAAGAGAAAATAATGTTGCATAGTATATTTTACACAGTAAGACAAGAAATATAATTGAAATATTAAAATATTCTTTAGGGTAGAGGCTCATTGCCGAGTCATGTATCCTTAAAGGAAACCACCTATTGAGACAACATTATTTTTCCTTATTCCTTATCAAGAAAGAAAATTTAGACAAAGAGAGGTTTTTATACTTCACTTTTCTATCCCTTGTTATCTCTTCCTCTCTCGCTATCTCATCTCTTGTTGTTAAGCTTATATTGAATTGATGCCACAATGCTATGCATGTAGTGGTTATGCAATCCTGGTGGAAATTGATTTGATTTTGGTTTACGTTGGTTACATTTTGAACCGATCTGATAAACCAAATCCAAATCATATTACTCCCAACATAAGAAATATTTTGCAGAAATTCGTTACTCATGGTTCATGGAATCACATGAAAAACACTTTCCATTAGAATACCCTCTAATCGTATATAATTACAAGGAGAAAGAACCCCACACTTTTGGAAACAAAGGTTGTGTCTGGATATTCCTATGCCAGACCAACAGGTTTTTTTTCCCATAATCACTAGTCAATGAAAAAAGAATGCTATATGATCGTGTGAACCCCGTGCCCAGACTATCCATTGATGTCCTTGTGCACCATTTGATTTGGCCACGCACTGGTGTAGGGACCACGCCCATTTTCAAACCTTCCGCTTTATGGGTGTTGGTCCCCTTCCGGCCATGCGTGTCCTTCCGTCGATGCGTAGCAATCCCCATTCATGGCCCTATAGGCTATAGTTTGCTCCGGCTCTCTCTCTCCATTTTCACCCCCACCTGTCTTGGCCAAGGCAAAAATCCTCTCCCACCTGTCTTGGCCATGGCGGAAAACCCTCTCCCATGTCTAAGAAATGCGATTCTCAATAACCTTCCAAATAACCAAAAGAGAATGCAAACAGTGTAGTTGAAGAGGATACGTTCATCGTAGATGAAGATAATGAGAATCGCATTTATCAGATATGGCACAATACTCTGATTTTCTATATCCTTGAAGCTAAGCGCAACCGGAAAGAAGCAGTTATTGAAGCTCTCCGGCAGCGTGGAGTCGAGGAATTTCTGTTCGACGCTAGTAAGTACTTGTTCCACTTCTAACATGCCCTAGACCTTAAAAATGTTTTAGAGGAAGGCCCGTGGTAGGTCTCCCACAATCTTATTTTACTGTGACGGTGGAAGGATTCCATACATTGGGAGTTCCATTAAGTCGAATTCTGGATTTAGTTTCATTCAGTTCCTATCAAGCTTATGTACCTATAGTTCGCCCTTCAGATTGTAACAAAAGTAGGAACCCAATTTAAAGCTATGATCATCCGTCGAGTACTGATTGAGTTGAAAGTTCAGTATATTTGAATCCGAGTAAAAACGATATAGTTAAATCATTGAAGAACTTAGTACTCCTCAAACCCACGAATGGGCGTTACCATTGTTGGAAATAATCATCCAAAACATAGACAACAACATATGTAATTGGTGGAATAGTATACTATATGAACAGTGGACAAACCGAGGTTGATGATGGCAAATTCAAGCACCAAATATTTGCCACAAACCTGAAAATATATGAAGAAACTTAAGGAATATGTGGGGCTGAGTTGTGCCACCGGTCACTCTCCTTAAGACTGTAGATGCTCCCTATGGTGCAAACTGGGATCTTGCTAATCAGCCTCCAAGATAAAACAGCCCTCTAGGACTATCCAATAGTTGTTGCACTCTCTTACTGGGTCACGTCGTGACACTTTGGAGCTGTGCTCAATAGGATATAACAACACAATAAATAGATTAAGCCAAAAGAAAACATGGTTGGGATTATCTAGCAATTGTTGGAGAAATGTGCTTAACCTTCTCTCTATATATATGGGAGAAGAAAATACACCACCAAGGTTTGTCTCCAAAAGACATGCCCAAACACCATGATTTTTTTTTCCATAAGACATGTCTGTTGACCATTATGTTTACCAATAGTCACGATTATTGATCACAATCATGTATTGCATCCTATGGTCAATCGAAGTTTCTGATCTTTATGTGAATCAAATGGTTTTCTTGTAGAAAGAAGCGTGAACAGAAGAAGAGATACCATTGGTCAAGACACATGTAGAAATGGGAAACAAGTGGGTTGAGATCGTAAAGAGGATCCCAGCAAGAACTGCAAATTCAATCAAGAACCAGTGAACTCGACCAAACGTAGGCAGCAGTCATGGTGGGACTGTCAGAAGGCTAGTGTGGACAGAAACAATGGGCATCCAAGTTCTGTGCTAGAAACTACAACAGGAGTACTTGTAAGGTCACTGCAAAAAGCAAGCAGATCATTATCAAGGATGCAGAAGTAACCAACGGAACCATCGCTCTGAATGCCCCTCCTCTGCATGAACACGAAAAATCCCATTGCTTGAAGAAGATTAACCACAATGCATAAAACAGTGGGATTTATCCAGTCAAAGAAACTAATTTAAAGAGTGCTTGGAATGCCCCTCCTTCATTGGATGAACCAGCAGATTTTCGTTGCAGTGCGGAAAACAATGAGATGTTTTCAGATTTTGAACTCCATTACTTGCTCTTATTGCCTTCTCCATATTGCCCTTTTGTGTCTTCTTTGGAAGGCTGATATCTTTGTTTTGAAATTGAAGAATTCTCAATTTAGTAGAAATGAATTTATTGGACTCGATGGAAATATTTCCCCCATATGGTCAATAAAGGTTTGCAATAATACACCAAATACATGAGAGTAAATTCTCGTATATTCTATCAATTTCCATGTGTTGCTTTAGGGTCTACACATGGACCCTTGAAACAGTAAAACAATTACATAATCTTCATTGACATCATTTCGATGAAGCAAATGATATAGTCTTCTTCAGTATTCAATCCAAGGAATGTTCAGGTGTAAATTTTGCATATATGAATGTTTTTATATCCCCATGGTGACCTTATCCTTCACCTTGTGGATTCATGATAGTGATAAATAAAAAGTAAAAGTATTTAGTTTTTGTAGATCCATGAGATCAGTGATATCATTCACGCATACACTCAAAACATGTATATAACTCACGGATGCTAGTCATGCGTTTGCATATATTTCTTTAAGGTGCCGTGTGCTTAGTGGTGACTTCCCGGAACAATGATATCATTCATGGAATGGACAATCCATTGCATGGAAAACATCAGGATACACAGGGTGCTGACATTGATAAAGTAGCTAACGCCCAAGAGAAGGAGCATTAGGAAGATTTTGCTTGAATGCATCAGCACTGCATGGATGTATCATTTACCTTCTCATATATTCCATTGTAGATCTCTTCATGAGTTACAACTGAAGAACTACCACAGTACCACTTATCAGATGGCTCACCTTTCAAAGGTTTTATGAATCTCAAGACATTAAGGCTTGTTTCAATTGGTGTCTCTGATGTGATCCTTGATATTATCATCTTCAACTGTGCATTGTTAGTATTTGAATCTACATCGATGTAAAGGTGTAGAGACACTAAATTTTTTTTACCAGAATATAAGGGTCTTGAAGATTGAGTATTTGCAAGTAAAGGATAGAGAAATTCATGATATGGGTCTAAGAACATTTGTTATTGATAGTTGATACTACATCATGTGGCAAAGGCTTCAAAATCAACATCCTAAACCTTCACCAGCTTTGCATTCGTCATCATGACTTTGAATATTGACTCAATTGGAATTGAAATTATTGAAATTTTCTGCAATTTCCATGTAAGTTTTTCTATTCTTTCCTTGCATGTTTGATATACTCTATCTATTATTGCCTGACTGAACTGTATTGTCTGAATGGTCTGACTCAGAAATTACCTGATCACATATGGAAGAAGGAGAATGCTCAAATAGTGGTGATGAGGATTAGAAAATGCAGGATATGCTGTCAGTATGAGTATATGACCCATGGAATTGAATTTTACGAGCTCATAAAAAAATCTTCCATGTTGATTCTCTTCCTTATCCTTAGCTCCACGAAAATGCTTACGGCTAACAGCTGAAGATATGCAGGATAACCAAGGGCAGGTTTGCTTGAAATATGCATTAATGATGTCTTTATACACTCAGCAGAAGCCCAAGGGAAGTAGAGGAAAAACATGTTACAAGAGAAAATGGATTTTTGTTTCCAAAATGGTGCAGTGCCCAAATCAGTTTTTGAGGAAATCTAGTTTTCATTCGTGATCCCGAGTGACAACTTTGATGAGGATGGCTTGCATGATGATGAACAAGGCTTTCGGTAAATTCCTAAATACTTCCAAAGCTACTGTAAATGCCTCAATAAGTTCTCTTTCTATATTGCAATTTTATTCCTGTTTCCTCTTGACTTTTACTTTCTTTTCCACTGCTCCACTTGCTCCTTATAACATCATACAGTAACAAAAAGGAGTCCTTAAACAACTAGAAGAGGAATCCTTGGACATTTATGGACATTATTTATAGATGTTGGTTGGAAACCTTCCATTGCTTTGCTAGAAAGTCCAGTAGTCCCCCAAAATCTGTAGAGTAAAACTATTTTCTAATAATGGGAGAGGAAGCACACAACAATCAAAATAAAGTTTGTTTTCAGAATCTTTATTTTCTGATTAAATGGGCCAAACCCACATTATTTTCCCACTCATGGAGGCAATAACTAACTACAAAAGGCTCCAACTCTAGAAAGGCAAGCTTCTTTCTTATGCTAGTCATTTGGAGCTCATCAAATCTATGCTCCAATCTATGTACTTATATTGGTCAGGTGTCTTTGTCCTTCCTCATTCCACAATCAAAACTATTGAGTCCCTCCTTTACATCTTACTTTGGAAAGGAATGGGACTCTTCAAAGTTCCTCCATCCTCTTAATTGGGCTTCTGTGTGCCTCCCTAGATCTAAAGGAGGTCTGGGTCTCAGAAGGATCAGAGAGAACAACTCTACGAGCATCCTCAAGATTATGTGGAAGATTGTCTCCAAGCATAATGGCATCTAGGTCTCTTGAGTCTACTCCTCCCTCCTCAGAAACAATTCCCTTTGGACGATCTCTCCTCCCTCTGACGCCTCTTGGTTCTGGCACAAAAATCCTTAGCATCAAGCCTACTGCTTTTGGGACCATTTCCTCTTCCATTGGAGACAGTACCACGACCTCCTTATAGCCGATTCCTGGCATCCTTCAGGAGTGCTCCAATCTTTAGTTAGCCCCAGGATCATTTACTCCTTTGGTTTGGGTAGAAATGACACCATATCATCCATCATCTCGAATGGTGTCTGATCCCCTCCCCCCCTCTCCCCTCTCCCCTCTCCCCTCTCCCCTCCTTGCCAATAACTGGGTTGCCCTACCTTCGATTCCCTATAGTCATCACAAAATTGAGGATAAAATTTCCTAGCTCTTGTCATCCTCAGACAAGTTTAGCTCTTCCTCTGCTTAGGATTTAGTAAGCTCTAGGGATCCCCTTGTCTCTTGGAGTAAGTTTGTCTGGTTTAAAGGCCACATCCCTGCCACAGTTTCACTGCCTGGTGTGCCCTCTCTAACTGCTTCCCCACACAGTCGTTTCTCATCTATCGGCATATTCATGTCTCTCCCTCTTGTTGTCTTAGTTGGAATGGTGATGAAGATGTCATCCATCTTTTTTTCTCTTGCCCTTTTTACTCAATTATCTGGAAGAGGGTCCTTAGAAGCCGCTGGTCTGCAAGAAGAAGAGCTCTCCCCCTTAGTGGCGAGTGGATTTAGGTTGACATGACTTTTGGTGGATCTTTTATTTGTGTTATTGTGGGAAATCGTGCCTTTTGTCCTACCATCAACCACATCTGAATGGAGCAGAATCTTCTTAGATGGACGTCCACTTTAAATCCTTTGATAAGATTTGGAAAGCCATCCATTTTGATGTTAGCTCTAAACTTGCTTCTCTTCACCACTGCAAAGTTAAGGATTCCCCAATGAACGGGCTCATTGTTGTGTCCTGGAGTTTTCCTTCCTCCATCTTGCTCTCTCCCTCCTCCCCATGATGGCTTTGTTCCTTCTTTTGGTTTGTGGTTATTATGCTCCCACTTACCCCAGTGTTGTTCCTCTTCTCTTGGCTAGTTGTTAGCCTTCACCCCCCTTCCCCCCCATTGTATATTCTTTCTTCTCTCTTGGTATTGAATCTTTTATTCATCCAAAAAAAAATTGTGTACCATTGTAAAAGTGACAGATAGAAACGGCATCTTCTATTGAACAAAATCTTATTTGCCTTGGATTAAAATGCAGCTCCCATTTATTTAAACCAAATTCAATGTTTTTAAATTCTAAGTGTCTCAAATACCACTGTTTGAATCATAAAATTCTGTTTTAGTAGTGGTTCACAGAAATTTAA
>NC_056559.1:4246920-4254888 GCF_013358625.1 Macadamia integrifolia
ACTGAGAGAGCCTAACCTATATCAGTTGAGAATAATGTGTGTCCAGCAGTCTCAGCAGTGAAATGGGTTTCACCTTGGGTACAGAATTCATTTTAGAGGTACCAAAATGCTGCTGCTGGGTGTGGATGGCCATTAAAAGTTTGGCATTTTCCAAGCAAGAACAGGAATGTAAAATGGAAAATCATTAATGGGCAGTGTAGCTGCCAACTCTACTTGGATTCTCAATGAAGGTATCCTCTTGCAGGTTCATTCTAACCTAAAGTCACTTGTAGTTCACATCATTGGTAAATCTTGGGAAGGTTGTTAGGTGAACTATCTATAAGGCAGTCAAGAATTAGATTAGCAAGAAAAACTGACTAGGAATCAAAGCATAAATTTTGCATCTTGTGCCAGATAGATCTTTCTCACGAAAAATTGGTTGTCATCCGAATCAATGCAAACAGCTGTAATCATACTGTTTTCAAATTTCAAAAATCTATAATTTATTGCAAAATGCCTAAAATAGGCGCTAACACGTCACGACTATGAGATGCTCAATGGCAATGGCATTGGGTGAACAATAAATTCAACGGTTTCGAAATGGCTGTATTTACTTATTTAGCGAGTCGCCGAGTCCCATTTATTTTTATACCCCTCACCAGCCTCACTACCTTCATCTTTTCTTGCCCTCTCTAGTGCTCCAGCCTTCAGTTCATGTCCATATGCATATGAGGAACGCAGAGATTTTGGGGGAATATTTCTTCCTTGTTAGAGACGTGCATCGCAAGAGAAGCACTCTGAAAGAAGGCAAGCGTGATCAAAGCAGGATAGAGAAACAGAAAAAATCAAACAAAGCATAGCATGGTAGCAAGAAAAAATAATCTGGAACTATTTGACTGGATAAAATCCATTATACAGATCAATAGTGAAGCATAGCCTTGTTCTCTTCTTTATTTCATTTCAATACTAGAGACAAATCTCTACAGGTTGCTGGTGTCTCTAGTAGATAGTCATGGACAGAAGCGACGGAGATATATAGCAGCCATTATGAAGAGTAGCGACCACAAACAATGCTGGGAGCAATGGTTTTATCATCTTAGCCTCAATATCAAGGTTGTCCCCTTTCCTAGCTATTGCATGTTTTTCTATTTGTATGGCATCCTAGGATCAATCAAGGTTTAGAAGATCTTTATGTGAATCAAATGGTTTTCCTGCAGAAAGAAGAGGAGGAGATAGTTTTGGTCAAGGCACATGCAGAAATGGGAAACAAGTGGGTTGAGATCGCAAAGATGATCCAAGGAAGAGCTGTGAATTCAATCAAGAACCATTGGAACTCAAACAAAGTAGGCAGCAATTAGGGCAGGATTGTCAAAAGGTTAGTGTGGACGGAGACGATGGCCATCCAAGTTTGGTGTTACAAGACTACATCAGGATTATTTGTAAGGTCACTGAGAAAAACAAACAGATCATTATCAAGGATGCAGTAGAAATCAACAGAAACAAGATGCACTTTTCCAACTTGGAATATTGTTGTGCGGCTCTGCTCAAGGCAGTTTCTATTCCTGACTGAAACAGGATAATGTTGGTGGAGGATTTGGAGGGGCACTTTGTATGACCAACGGGGGATTACAGCACCCTCATTAAATCTTTAGGGAAAGTGGTCAATATTCTCTTGAACCATGTCGTGAAGAAAATCTCTTATAGAACGAGAGACTCTAGAGAAGATCGTGAAAAGTAGAGCAAAGTCAAAGTATCCACCTCAAATGGAAGTGAGTTTGTAGGAGATGAAGTTTTGGTTACTGCACTTTTGGGGTGCTGAATAGCAGATATTATAAAATTTTCTCCAGCCCTACCAGATTGGAAAAAATCTTCTATCCACAGGCTTGGTTTTGGTGTTCTTAATAAAGTGGTCTTAGAATTTCCAGAAGTCTTTTTGGATGATACTGTTGATTATTTTGGAGCAACTGCCTGAGGAAACAGATCGGAGGGGGGGGGGGCGCAATGCTCTATGTTCTGGAGTGCCAAGAAGACCGTGGAGCTCTTGACATTCCAGAACATAAAGCATTGCCCCTTCCGATCTGTTTCCTCAGGCAGTTGCTCCAAAGTAATCAACATGATCATCCCAAAAGACTTCTGGAAATTCTAAGACCACTTCATTAAGAACACCAAAACCAAGCCTATGGATAGATAGATTTTTTCCAATCTGGTAGGGCTGGAGACCAGATTGGAAAAAATTTTATAGTATCTGCTTTTTAGCACCCCAAAAGCGCAGTAAACGAAACTGCATCTTCTACAACCTCACTTCCATTTGAGGTGGATACTTTGACTTTGCTCCACTGTTCACGATCTTCTTTAGAGTCCCTTGTTCTATAAGAGATTTTCTTCACCACATGGTTCAAGAGAATATTGACCCCTTTCCCTAAAGATTCAATGGCGGTGCTGTAACCCCGTTGAGGAGACTTGATGCGGTTGAGCTCTCTGGTCCTATACAAAAGCTTATTGGATGGAGCACAGATGTTGACCAAGGAGGCTTTGCTAAAGGATATGTTCTTTAATGCTAAGACTAATGCAGGACGTATACAACTGTGTTATTTGTATTGTTTTTGCATATTACATGTCTAGGGCAGTGCTTGGAATGCCCTCCTTCATTGCTTGACCCAGCTGGTTTCCCTTGCAGTGAGGAAACAATGAGATGTTTTCAGATTCAGAATTCTGTTACTTGGCTCTTATCACCTTCTTCATATTGCCCTATTGAGTCTGCTTTGGAAGAGGCTGATATCCTAGTTTTGAAATATTAGGATTCCCAATTTAGTAGAAATGAATGAACTGGACTTGATGAAACAAATTTCCCCATATAATGACAGTAATTTCTGCATTTGTTCTTTCAAGTTTCCATGTGTTGCTTGGGTTTGGTCTATTCATGGACCCTTAAAACAGCAAAAGAATTATATAATCTATTAATCTTCTTCAATGTGCAAATCCAAGGATCGTTTTCTGCAAATTCAAACTCCATTACTGACTGGCAACAATGTTTCCATTTTTCTTACACTGTATATCCCCCAATTTGTTTCATTACTCAGCCTCCTTGCAGTTTCTGTGCTTCAAGTTCTTGATGGATCCAAATCCAGCGACATCAATCTTGGCTGGCTGCTTGGTACCTAACAGCCAGCAAATCTTGAAGCCAAGCTGCAGTGAACTTAACATCCAGCTCAGTCCAGAATCCCCCCTCTGCCATCGCATAACTTAATTGCAAGATCTTCTCGAACAGCCTCTGCTTTGAAGACCTCTATGAAACCAAGAACTTGATCAAAAGACCCACATTCGGGTGAAGATCATTCTTCACTGAAACTGGGTATGCCTCAATCCTATTATATCTGAAAACCAGAGATTAACCGCCAATGTCCCACAAAAGCCCCTGCGCCCAGTAACCTCTCAAGACAACGGAAGCTATTGTTCCAACAGACACTGAAGCATTAACGCCCAATATGTAGGGGAGAGAAAATTTGTTGGACATGGAATGTTCATATAATTTTCCATCACCTTCACGTGCAGATATGCGTTTTGACTTTAAAGCCGTCCGAGGAACCTTAGCCAAACAGATAGTATCATGGCATGTGGGAACCACCGTGGGCTGTGGCCATATTGGTATGAACTTTGTTTTCAAAGATTTTGCATATTCTGAACACGACGTGGCCTTTCTCATGACTTGTATAGCCCATAAGGCTATGAACAATTTAGCTAACCCTAACATCTCCCAACCGGGCATTGATGTGTCAAGTCTTCTAAAATCTTCTCTTCTCTACACCCCCCCCCACCCCCCACAAAAAAAAAAAAAAAAAGCCATCTTTTTAAAGCATTTATTGTCCAAGTCAAAATCAAAATTCTACCCATTGCAACTCTGAGCAAACCCACCAGTCTCTTGCAATCCTTTTAGGGTTCAGGTAAAGTACAAGGGTAAACTCCAACGACCCCACAAACAGTAAAGAATGCAACAGAGCTATTTAAGGTAATTCATAGAATATCAATAGAAGATGGGAGAAACTTCAAGAAATCAATTAATTTAACTAAATCAAAAATAATCTCCTAGCTCTAGCTTTAATGTTATAACAAGCAACAATGGGAAGACCTGAGAATATACAGTTTGAACAACACCCCTTTGTCTCTCTACATCCCTTTTATAAGAAGCTTGTGTACACATCAAAAGAAGAGCATCCATGGGGGGCTGCAAATTGCATCAACTTTACCAATCTCCTTACCCCTGGAGAGCTCTTCAGAACAGCCTCATACACCTGATCCTATGTACTCATATAAGCAACAGTATAGCAACAAAACTACAAATAATACGTATGACCAACCTAAAGACATTTATCTGAAGAGGGGCCCATATGAGTTATGAGTATTTCACTTCTGGTTGAACAACAAAAAGATTAACAAAAAAGAATCCCCAAAAATAAAAAGCCAACACCACCCTGACCGTGCAGTTGTATGCAAATCAATTCCTTGGCCAGCTAGCTCTTCACATTGTACATGTTTATACATGCCGCTTATCTTTTTGCCTTGATCCTATCTAGGATCCTTTTCCCATAAGGATTGCTGCGCATAGATGGAATATGATTTTCAACTATACCAACCATGGCATCGTATGTATCCCCCTGCACATGCAATGGCAAGACGATATCAACTCCCGATTAGAAGGTGGTAGGAAGTATCTAAAGTAGAGCCATTTGGAAAAAACAGTTCCAAGAGTTGAAACAAATGATAAAGCAGGACCCATTAAATTAGTTTAATTCTAAAATAGACCCTCAGTAGGGTTAAAATTCTGTTTTTAGAAAGTCGTAAAGTGGCAGATATGTGAGAAACAAACTTGAATGGACTAATCATTATGTTCAAATCATGATATAGATCTCACTGGGAAGGGGATCAACATTCCATGTGACTCCCTCCATGTGCATCAGTTCACTGTACTTGTAGACATGCAATTTTATAAAACTCGGGTCAAAGATAAACGAATGATACCCATTTCTAGAATCACATGTTAACAACGACTCTGGACAAAGTGGGACAGTATGAAGATCTAACCTTTGATACCAACAAAGCTGACTGAACAACATAGTTTCCATAAGCATCCTCTAGAAGACTAACAAATTTTGAACTACTGAGGAGCTCCTTGATAATCCTTGTGGACTGCTCTTCTTCAGATTCTCTCAAACACTTCTCTACCACATGACTGCTGAACTTCTGCAAAGAAAGGGATATATAGCTTCCCTCAAGTTGTCTTGATACAGCAGCATTCACATGTGGTATCTTCAGACCCAATATATATTGCACAACATAGTTTCTAAAACAAAGAAAAAATAGTACTTTCGTTCAGATCGGAAGAAATTAAATTACCAAAAATGGTAGGCAGTAGAATGACAAAAATAGTGACAAACCCGTAAGGATCTTGTGACAGGACCAATGCATTTGCTGTAACTTCAGCCAAAAGGCGCTCTCTTGGTTCTCCCAGGGCATGCGCCAAACAATGCTGCATTACACAACACCCGCTGCTGTCCGTGGCAATCTCAACACAGTGGTCTGCTATTGTGTGCATAAGATACTGGCAAAGAAACACCACCATAAAGTTTTATAAAAAAAAGTGAACTGTAAATTTTATTTACTCAAACAATGGTGTATGACTACAAAAATCACTACAAAAGATACCAGAAATACACATGTATAGATACAAATGGGGAACTCATACTCACCTATGCAATTTACATGTATACAATGCATTGTTCATCCCTATATCTTTTATCATTAGTAAATTATTTAAGGGCATATTGTCTAGCTTAGAGAGAGAGAGAGGGTTGGGGACTCCCTGTACTCCACATGCCAAGTCTCACAACAATTGAAAGACAAACTTAAATGAGACTGGTTTCACATGGCTTTACCCCTCTCCTAATTCCTGATCTAAAAATGGACTTCCAAATTATCAGGAATGGATACTAGCTACTTTAAGTGGTTTCTGCAAAAAGCCACAGTTTATGCAGGGATCCATTTATTGTATCATAATCATCATTAGTATTATCTAAAATTACTGGAGAAAAAGAGGATGAGAATGTACAGAGAAGCTCACTGGGGAGCAGAAACAATCCATAAACAACATGACAATCTCCAGTGGAAAAGAGTTCCCAGCACATGCAAATGTAATGGGTCCTGCCACAAAGTATTTAGAAAGCTCACCACAAGAAAATTAATACATCTATGTTTTCATAGGAAAAAGGGATGCAAAATAGATAATGGTAGCACCAGTCATGTACAATAGATAACAGAAGCACCAATCCTGTCACTGCCCTAAAAGCACCTCGAACCCTAGAAGGACCTGCATTCCCCAATTGAACACCATCAACATGGCGACGATAAATCACATGAAGATGAGAGGAATAAACAATTTCCTGCCAGCCTCTCAAGGTGGAATCAATTGGGAGTCAAAATTTTAGAGGAATCTAACCATCAAAGTAACATGATGAAAATCTTCCCCATCACATTATGGATGGATCTGCCACAAACTGGAAAAGATCTAGCATTCCTCTCTTCCCAAATGGTCCAGTAACTGAGGTTTGAATAAAGGATCCATGCTCAAACTACATTGATTGCAGATAAAACCAAAAATAAAAAATAAAAAATCTCTAGGACTTACAATAACTATACTACATTTCAATCATAAAAGTAATAACTGAACGGAGTCATGCTGGAGTACATCTGAAGACAATGGTTAAATAGTTTGGGTTGGAATATATAGCATGGGATTGATAGGATGCTCTAGAACAAGGATGTAGACAATCCATTAAAGAGAAAGAGAGGTGGCTCTGTATTGGGTGTGGAGCTCAATTCATCCCATACAGACTCAAGATAGACTTTACAGATGCCCACCACCAAGGCAAACTGTTTCATTGCATTCTTGTTGCCCAATCAATATACATTTGAAGTTCTGAAATACAGAGCAATTTGGCCATACAAGAAAGATCACTAGAAAGTAGAAACAGAACATCAAGAGGGGGAAATGAGAATCCCACATTTCATAAATAAGACTTTCCTATTTTCCTCCTGGATTTCTCAAGTTTAAGCGCTTTTTTCTTTCCCTTAGAAAAAAAACTGACAACAATAGTGTGGGGGGGGAATAAATCAACTCAGGCATTATGTTTTTCTTCAAATATGTTGGGTCTCCAACAAAAACGTAGACCTAGAGAGTTGCACTCATTTAATGAGCAAAAAAACACTAGCAATATGACAGTAGTAACTTATGTAGTGGATCCCACAATGTAAAGCAGTGGGAACCAATGTATTGACTGTCAGGACCGAGTGTCGTAGGCTATGCTGTTGTAACTGTTGCACTCCTTTCACAGAACTAAGAAATTAGGAAATCAATTTCTTGTACAGAGTAACAAAATACCCTTGTGTTACTACCATATCATCTGGACAGTCTTGTCATCAAGTTTAGTTTTGATGTACAATAGCAAGGCAGCTTCCTGTGAGTAGCTGGTCCTTGTGCAAAAAACTTTCCTTTGACATGAAGAGAATGCACTAACAAAAACAAAAAGTAAACAAGGAAAAGGATAGATAACAAGATGCACTGCAAATCCTTCCCCTCCACACACCCCTGCCCCCCCCCCCCCCAAAAAAAAAAGGCTCAATTAGTGTTTTCATACAAGCAGTAGCCAGCACAAGAATGCGGGGAATCAACCACCGGTGGCAAAAGAGAAGGAACAACTCCACTCCAGCTCATAAAAGCTATCTTGATACACTATCACAGCCTTGTCCCCTTTGAATGGGGCTTCAAAGTTCTTGGATTTAGTAACCTCCTCCCAAAGATTTTTTTTTTTCCCCTTTTTGTGGTGTGGCAGGGTAGAAAACAGAATCTAGAAACTAACTGAATCCAATGAAGTTACTAAAAACAAGTTCTTAGACATAATTCTAATTTTTACCTGATTTGTTTTTTTTTTTTTTTTT
>NC_056559.1:4254908-4263153 GCF_013358625.1 Macadamia integrifolia
TTTTTTCTTTTACCTGAAACTCAAACCTAATAAATTTTGAATTCAATTGCAATGTTAGCATCTCCTACGAAAGCATCCCAAATAAAAAAAATAAAATAAGAAGACACCAAAAACAAAAAGACAGAATAAACACTGAATGGACAATAGTTTTCACGGCATCTAGGCAACCCAAGGCGTTGGAGGGGGCTAGATGCAAGGAACCTGGCTGCCTAGGAGTCACCGATGACTTGACAACTATGATTTGGACCCATAGCCTGACATGCTGCCAGTAAATTGGCCTTAACATTCCCAAAACAGATAAACATTGTATGATCTAGCATAGAATCAACACGTTTTTGGCTCCTAAAGAAGTGATCCTGAGGAATGACAAAGATATAAAAAATAATGGCTCAAATTAAAGAAATATAAAGAATAATGATCTAATAGTTTTCTGGTAGTTCACCAAGAAAAAAAAAAAAAAGATCTAAGATTTTTCAGGAGATGCTAGTAGTCTCCCATAATTTAATTTTTCCATCCACGCGTATGCATTTCCAAGAATTAAATGGACTCCCAAGGAAGAAAAAACCCAATCTTGATTATGCCACTTTTGATGAGAAGAAAGGCAAAAACTGAACAATTGCTTTAATTAGAAAATCAAGCCATATGCCTCTTTGAGAGTATGTCATGCCCCCAAGACCACTTACAAAGGAAGTCCATCCAAAATAATCTGAATTGTCACGGCAGAAACAATATTTGCATGTCATAATTGCCACCAAAATTGCAAGACTTCAATCGGCATTTAGAAATCTGTCAACTAAAGGAGAAGTTTAGGCACTTCTAAAAACTTTCCTTCCTTCATAGCAGAGATTTGAAATTCTTTGAATAAATAAAAGGAAATGAAACAAGCTGCACTTCCAAAGAGGGAGAAATCACCCCATACAATTTTGCACTCCAATAATACATAATTCCACCCCAATTTTAAGAGAAAATAAATCAAGTAGGAGAATACTATAGTGTTAAAGGATTAATAATTATTTAGGTGTTGAAATGATGGGAAAGTTGAAGACAAGCTATTCTTTGTATTGCAACATGTTGGTCACAGGTTCAAAATTTGGAAACAGCCACTTCTGCAAATCAGGGGGTAAGGCTGCGTACACTTGCCCCTCCTAGACCCTGCAGTAGAGGGAGCCTTGTGCGCTGGGCTGCTCTCTAAACTAGTCTAGTGTCACAATATATAAAATATCTAAACCTCATAGAAATATGATCTACCTAAAACACATAGCGAGAAAATTCGAACCTATATGATTTGGTCTTATTAAATCATATTTATGACATTCGAAGACATAATCTAGACCTTTTTAGTATCTGGACATAGGTAAAAAAATTCCCCCACGGAATGTTTTACCTGATGACCACGGTATAACATTCCATTAGGATACAAAATAAAACTTATATTCCATAAATTTTGAGACTTTATTTTACGGTAGATTGATCTATATAAAACACTCTAATTGGTTATCTTGATGATATAAATGACTCCTTTATCTGTTTTTGTGCCCATTTTATCAGGTTCTTTGAAGTTATATGTAAGATTTATAATATTTCCATAATGTTTCATGTTCATCACAACTGATACAATGGTTTTATGGGTTTCCATAAACCATCATACCATAAAGCAACCATCATACCATAAAGCCCACCATCATGAACTACCTGAGCTGGATGATTCCACTCCAGCTCAACAAATTCTGTTTTCAAGAGAATAAGATAGATTCAAAGATTGATAGACAAAAGAGAAAATCGTTTTTTTGAAGGTGCCTCCATCATATGATGTAGCACTGGTCCATCAATTGGGCTGAAAGGATATATGTCTTGTTCAGATACTGCTCAACAAAATGGTGTGGCTGAAAGGAAGAATCGTTATTTTGATGGAGGTTGCTCTATCCCTTATGTTTGAAATGAAGGTACCAAATATTTTTGGGCTAATGTTGTTCTCACTGCTTGTTACCTTATTAATCATATGCCTTCTTCTGTTCTGCATGGTGGTATTCCTTATTTTTTATTATTTCCTTCTAACCCACTTTTGTTCTTCCTCCACGCGCTTTTGGGTGTATTTATTTTATTCGTGATCATCGTCCAGGTTTATCAAAGTTGGATACTCGAGCCAGTAAATGTCTCTTCTTGGGTTACTTACATACCCAAAAGGGATACCGATGTTATTCTCCTATCCTCCAAAAATACTTTGTTACTACTGATGTCTTTTTGAGTCCAGACCCTATCCAGATAAGTCATTTGTTTTGTATGAATTGGATGATGATCTTCCACTTTACAATATCCATCATTCTATTCCACAGGTTGCAACAGAAACAGTGTTGCCACCACCACCACCACGGCACCACCTCCTCCCCACTGGTTGTTCCACAGGTTTATACATGTCGTGTTCGGAAAGAATCAGCACCCCCTCTCTCTACGGAACCTACCCCATCATCTTCATCTATGGATCCTACTCCAGGTATTCCTTTTTCTGATTTGGATCTTCCTATTACACAACGTAAGGGTGTTAGGAGTTGTACCCAACATCCTATTGCTGATTTTGTATCTTATTCTGGCTTGTCGTCTTCTTTTGATTCCTGTCTTTCCACTATTTCTTGTCATCATGTTCCTAAGTCTATTGTAAAGGCATTATCTAGTACTGGCTGGAGGATAGCAATGGAAGACGAAATGCGTGCCTCGGATGAAAACCAGACTTGGGATCTTGTACCATTTCCTCCAGGCAAAAAAGCTATTGGTTGTTGTTGGGTGTATGCAGTTAAGGTTAACCCTGATGGATCTCTTGCTCGTTTGAATGCATAGTTAGTAGCGAAAGGGTATGCCCAGATTTATGGTGTTGACTATCAGGATACCTTTTCTTTTATTACCAAGTTGGCTTCTGTTCATGTTTTGATTTCTCTGGCAGCTTCGTCTCATTGGCCGTTGTTTCACCTTGATGTGAAGAATGCATTTCTTTACGGTGATTTGCATGAGGTGTATGGAGCAACTTCCGGGGTTGTTGCTCAGGGGAGTGTGGAAAGGTGTGCAAGCTTAAGAAGTCCTTGTACTATTGAAACAGTCTCCTCAGGCATGGTTTGGTAGGTTCACTGATAAGGTTTGTGTATTTGCGCTGTCAAGGAGTGACAGTGATTATTCTGCATTCTATCAGAAGTTTGATGTAGGAGGGATATTTCTGGTTGTGTATGTTGATGAAATTGTCATACTGGAGATGAAGTTAAAGGAATCCAAAGTTTGAAATCACATTTACAGCAACACTTTCAAACTAAGGATCTAGGAAGGTTGAAGTACTTTCTAGGGATTGAAGCTGCTCAGTCAAGGAAGGGAATTTCTCTATCTCAAAGAAAATATGTTTTGGATTTGCTTACAGAAATTGGTATATTAGAGATCAAACCCCTTGACACTCCAATTGATACAAATGTGAAACTTACATCTGAAGGAGGTGATGTTTTAGAAGATCCTGAGTGTTGTGAGTCAGTTTCTTTCGTCTCCACGAACTTCACATTGGGATGCCTTTGTTCATATTCTGAGATATCTCAAGAAATCTACAAGTCGTGGTCTGTTGTACTCTGATAATAGATGTAGTCGTATTAAAGGTTTTTGTGATGCTAATTGGGCTGGATCTCCTATTGATAGGCAGTCAACTACAAGATGTTGTACTTTTGTTGGTGAAAATCCTGTGTCTTGGAAGAACAAGAAGCAGGTTGTTGTGGCAAGGTCTAGCGCTGAGTTTGAGTATCATGCCATGGCTCATGTCACTTGTCAGTTGATGTGGGTAAAGCAGCTTTTGACGGAGCTTGGGTTTTACACTTCTTCTCCGTAATTGTGGTGTGATAACCAGTTGCAATCCATATTGCATCAAATCCAGTGTTCCATGAGAGGACAAAACATATTGAGGTAGACTGTCACTTCGAGAAAAATTACAGCAAGAAGCGATTTCTACAATTCATGTTCGTACAGGAGAGTAACTTGCAGATGTTTTCACTAAGACTTTGGGGAGTGGTAGAATGGACTATCTTTGTAATAAAGCTGGGCATGATTAACATCTATGCTCCAGCTTGAGGGGGATTGGGGAGTGTTAGAAGTGTTGCGTGAGAAGGAGGAGCAGTGGCCAGCTGTCTGGCGCAAGCCTCGACTCCCCTTGGGGGTTTCCTATTCTAACACTAGTTTGGTAGATTAAAATTAGAAGTTTGTTGTGTTTCCTATATTGTTATTTCTTATTCCACCTAGGAGTATGTAATTTCATGGTCTATATAATGAGAAGAGTTGGGCAGCCCATCTCATCGATAGGGACTCCCAAGTTTTCCCATCGTCTCTCCCTCGAGGGTGGGGGGAGAAGAATGAATGAAGAAAGAAAAGGCAAATTCTCTCAAATGCAAGTAGCTGACAACCGTATGCAATATCATGAACATTTAAGACATTCATCATTCAATCTAATAGACCGTTGATAAAGACCACAATAAAACACTTGAATTTAACTCCATTCATAAGGTCCTCTTCCATTGGTAAACAGATCAAGCCACTGGTTAAGATGTTCAATAAACAAATAAAAACACAAAAAAATCCTTTCTTTCAAAGCATTATTAAAAATAGAGAGGATATGTATACGGTTAAATTCTTCGAAATTTCTAAGATATATGTGGATTCACATACACGTACATTTATATTAGAAAGCACCAAATGTCAAACCAACAGTTAAGGGTCAAGCACCATTACTACACCTTATTAATGCATTAGATATTGTTTTCCGTTATTCTTAATAAATATTCTTTCGTTAGATGTTTAGGAAAAGGAAGGGGAGGTATTGTTGGTGTACGATGTCTTGTATTCCATCACAGTTTAATCCAGGGAGTACTGGTGCAGGCGCCTCTACAGGCAAGACGGTGGTCCTGCTAACCGGTTAACAAGCCGTGTGGGTTGCAAGGGGGCAGGAGACCCCCCTGCATAGCGGGGGTGTAGGGGGGCACAGCCCCTCACTCGATTTTTTTATTTGAGGGCAGTTTTATATTTTCCGGATTAGGATTTTTCGCTATATATTTGTAACGAGGATTTTTTTCTCTATAATGCAAGCAATACTGAGAGGTGTGAGGACGAGCATTGTAACCCTATTCTCCATTGATAGTGAAGCAGGATCTCATCTCACCGAGGACGTAGGCAATCTTGCCGAACCTCGTAAATCTGTGTGCATTGTTCATTCTTGTTTTTCTATTATCTTCTGCATCGTTTTAAGGTTGCGTTTCTATAGGTATTTCTTTCTAAAGCATACAAGTATGCATATAGAACCCGCTCATCACAATTCTAATAGCAAACAAGATTAATAAACAACATAATGCTTACACTCTGCTAGAATGAATATGCTGACAAGCAACTATTTTGAATATCAATAGCTCTAGAGAAAAATTAAAGAGCTAAATATAGTTGACTACTAGAAATTGGCAGTCCATGAACTTGTGCAGATCGAAAACAAGTTATCAAACCTTACTTTATTGTCTTCATTGGAGAAACGCTGGAGGCAATGCTGAATGACATGATGACCATTTGCATCCTTGGTAAGTATGACCGTTCCTGGCCTCAAAGCCAACATAAGACATGAAATTTGCTCTGGGGTGTTAAGATGCTCCAACAATTTCTGAACTGCACGGGTACTGCAACAGGAGAAAGATAACTGCTCTATGTTTTTTCGAAATATAATGTCTAGAAGAGCTACTGACTGTTAATACAATCTAAGGAATAACTAAATTTCTTCCTCTGATAGTAAATGAAAACACACTTAATAGGAAGAATTTCAGAAACAAGAAAGGGAATTTCAGGAACAACCGTACCCATGGCTATTGAGACAGATTGTGACAAGTTGGAATTCCTCCTTGGTGATCGTGTGAACAATCTCCAACTTCTGTTCTTCAGTACATATTTCCGAGAGCTTCTGGACAAGGTAATTCCCGAAAGGATGAACCATTAACTCATCCACATGGTCTTTCACCTCCGCAAAAATCATCTCAATCTCTTCAATTCTTCCCTCTTCGAACTTCTTCTGTAAGAATCGACACCCATGTTGATCCTTGGCCACCGCGACCATCCGGCCTCTCAAATCTTCCAAAGACGAGTAGTTTGGGAGCTGTTGTAGATGCTGTAGGCTCTGATTGAAGAACGGGGACCTCAATGAGATTAGATTTTCCGTTTCCAAGACCTGTCCATCTGGTGCAGCTACTCTGCAATGCCCATCAGAATCGAGGCGGAAACCGTTCCTATTGAAACAGGGCGTCATTGGGAAACGTTTGGTCTGCTCTCGGGAAGGTGGTTTTGGAAGCTGCAAGCGGCCATTGTTTCTGGGTTGGTGACGGCAGCAAGATTTCCCACAACCATTAATAGATGCAGCACCGGAGGGAACCAAACCCCCTACGCCATTAAAGAATTCCCTACGATGTTCGTCACTGGTAGCGATAGGATTTAATCCAGGAACGGGGTAACTCTCAGCACGAGCACGCAAAAACGCAGCCGCGATAGCTCCCTGAACCTTCAAGCGCTGTAACTCCACCTCCATAGCGGTTTGTTGCAACTGATGATAAGACAACGATTGAAAACCCTGACCCATAAAAGGATCCAAAACTGCAGAGTTCTCAAGTAAGGGAACACCGGGAACGTCACCACCAAGGGAAGGAGGAGCCGGCGGAGGATAAAAGTGGGATTGGTGAGGAGTCGAAGAGAGAGAAAGACGAGCAAGTGCAGATTCAAGCGACTGGTCAGGTATTGTTCCAAGAAGAAGAGGGTTTTGAATCCCAGAAGAGAACGCAACGTTATTGTTGATGGTGTTGTTAATGGCGTTATTAATGTTGCCGTTGCCGTTGCCGTTGCCGTTGCCGCAGAGCATCATCTGTCTCTGAAGGTACTGACTACTACGATTGTTCGAGACAAAAGACGGCGACATTGCAATTGGGATTTCATCTAAGAGCTTGTTTAACTCTTCTTCTTCGCCTCTTCTCTCCATCTTCTTCTTCGTTTCGTTCTTCAGAACAAGGATTTGGGAAGAAGAAATAGGGGTTTTGAAGGGTTTTAGAAGGATTCGGCTTCGGAAATATTGGGAATTGGGTTTTGAGAATGGTTTAAGAAGATTTGATCGAAAAAAATTGTTTCCTTAAATATATAATCCAACCAAGAAAACCCAATCAATTCAAGGATTCTTCCCAGAATTCCATGAGAAAAAGAGGTACAGAGCGAGTCGATCACTAGTTCACTACCGCTTAAAGGGCAAAGCAAAAAACCAAGGAGTCTCTCTCTCTCAAACGGTCTAACCTCATGCCATGCATATAAGGAAAGGAAACTAACTAGAGCGCTACATGCATGAAAGGCTATATATGAGCGTCCCTTTCAGCCAATAAAATATTTGTATTCGGCATCTAAATGGTAAAATATTTTATTATTTTTAGGGTTCATAGTCATGTAATATATGAGTAATATATTTGGGTGGGCCATACGTAGATGGACTTGGAGGACCACAAAGAGTCCATGCCCCACTGAATCTTCTTTGCACTTTCGAGTAGTGGAGTCTCAAAAAAACGGCTTTACCAGTACGCGCGCTACGAGCGCCAAGAAAGCCACACCAACCAACCGACCGACCTACAACTCGGCCGGTTTGAATCGGAATTCGCCAGGCCTAGTCCCGATTTCTATCGTTCTAGAGTGTGAACGATTCACACTTTCTTTATAGGGTTTCAGGTCTTCTTTTGTTCTGGCCGGTAGAATCGAATCATACTCCAACGGGTTGAAAGCATTACCATACCTAAAACTTTTTTCTAATTTTTTAAAAGAAAGGACGTTACGTGTACTTATGTGTGTCTCCACCTAGACACAACAAGTGCAGAAAGAACATGTGCCCCCATATTAAAAATACTCTTATACACCTTCCTATTGACTCGCATATTGGAGTGTATGGATAAGCAGTATAACGTTATCTTGTCCTTTTTGTTACATACCTCCATAGGTCATCCCTTTTTTTTTCCTAATGATAGGTATTCAAGCATTTGGTTTTATTAGTTCTATATTGATCCTACAACTGCATGGTCTGAGTCATACCAAAATCGAATAAAAATTATTTAATTTTTATCAAAAATGGTAAAAAACACCAAACACCCAATATAAATAACCTCAAGAACATAAGTGGAATACAAAAGAGCCATTGTCCATCCTTTCATTTTCAGTTGTCCTTTTTTTTTTTTTTTTT
>NC_056559.1:4263173-4297704 GCF_013358625.1 Macadamia integrifolia
TTTATAAATATATAGAAAAAATGAAGGGTAAGAGAGTTGATTCCCTTAACCTTATATAAAATTATTTGAATACAAGAGAGATACTATGACTTTTTGACTTTTTATTGTAATAAAAAGTCATAGTTCTAGTCTAATCACGTCAATTTCAGTCTGATCCAGTTTCACCTTATGGTCAGCATCAATTCCCTATTATAGTAAAATAAAAAAGAAAAGCTAGTCTAACCAGGATAAAGTTTAAAAAAACAGAATTGGGAATTGGACATGGACCAACTACATATTCAAATCTAAGGTGTTTCAAAGTGACTTGGGATTTTTCAAAATAGATCAAAGTGATTTGATCTAAACCAGGACAAGGTTTAAAAACATGGAATTGGGATCTAAATTGGAATCGGCCTAGATCGATATGAAATCGGTCATGGAATGGTGTTTCAATGCCTTTTTAGGGTTTTTCAATATGAGGATCTGAGGAGCCAAAATGGCCCGAACCAGCTCAGCTTTGGCAAATCTAATCAAAATTGATCAATCCGATCCCGATTCTTGAAACCCTGAACCGGGAGGACCCAAACATGTCTCTCTAATCTCATAAGCCTTCAAGGACCAAGTATTGTAGTGTATAATGATTCTTCTACATTAAGGATCTTCAAGACTAGTAAGTGAAATTATATAGAGAATCCTGAACCCTCTATTTGAGGGTGCTAAGAACTTACTTGATTCTTTTGGCATGAGATGAGTTACTTGCCCCCTGCCAACCTACCCCATTTGACACAATTATGAAATGGAAAAGTAATATTTACTTTTTTTTTTATTCTCAAAAAAAGATATGATGTTTGATTAATTAGGATGGAAAAATTATCAAACAAATTTTTTTTTTTTTTGCCTGTAGAGTGGTGAGAAATAGAAAAGGTTACTTTATGTGCTCCACAACACTCCTCCTTTGATTTTAAGAAAAAAATTACTCCCTCCATTCCCTCTCCCGCTTCTCATTAAACCAACCAAACATTTGCATTATTCATGGAACAAAAAGTTTACTTTTCCTCTCACTTTCCATTTGTGTCTTTCATCCAACCTACAGGACAAACCAATTTGTCAAAATTTTCCATTCCATATTTCTCTCTAAACAAACGGACCTAAACTAAAAAGTTAATTCCTCTCCACCAATGGTGAAGAGAGAATCTCTTCATCCACACCGTGACCCCTAATTGGACTGGAGAAGGAAATTACCATAAACAACCTAGGAGTACCAAGTTATACGATTGAACCCAGAATGCAATCATAGCATCACTACCATCACATCAGGAAAACTTAACCCTAAAAACAAAAATAAAGAAAAGAGAACTGCTTTGCATTTGCCTTCCACTCAAATCAAAAGCTTTCACCAGAAAAAAATATATGAGTCATTAAAAACAACTCTTTGACAACACAGCCTGCTCAGTTGATCCATTTTCAAGCCATGAACCTTCCAAGAAGGCAGCAACCATGAAATTTCAGCAAAATTAATTAGAACTTGCATTTGACACCCCATGGTCACAGATTGTCCAAACTTCAAAAGAAAAGATGAAATCCAGAGAAACTTCCAAACACCTGCTGTTCCTTCCAAGCAAGTGCTACGAAGGGAACTCTTAACTGCTCCTATCAATGTCTTCTTCTTAACGATACCCACAAAGGATTTTACTGCTGTAATCACATTGAACATTCTTAAATGACTTCTTGTTCCCCAACAGAAATCATGTACATTGAAAGACAGTTTGCTAAACATGTGAGAAATCAGTTTTCCAGAGCAATTCCATAAGAAACCTTTAACAATGTCAGGAAAGATCCTACTAATGGGATCACCGCCTTCCGTAGGTCAACCCGCCACCTTCCATCCAATCTAATGAAGTTTCCCTAACTGCACTGACCCCACAAGAAACTCGAAAATTGTCTCACACTAACACAATAATAGCTACAAGACTATACGTGGCCAGAAATGCTATTTACTGTAGAAACAGTATCATCACATTTTCATTTTCTAATATACCTTTTGCCCAGATCAGGTCTTACCAAACATGCATCTCTCTTTATCAATTGCATGAATCAACTTCGTGCATGCCTGGGAGTCTTGTGCTATGTCAATTCAATCACCTCTTAAACCCTAATGTTCTAATGTCTTTCATTGGCATTGGCCAAACAGATACGTCACGCCTGCGATCATGAAAAACAGAGTTCATACCCCACTATCTTTCCTCGGGCTAAGAACGCTTCAATGCCATTGTCAGTGAAAAGATTGACAGGGTCATAGACTTATAATTCATTCAGGCATAAAGCATATAGTTGCCACAAAAGATCAAACCAAAACAATGACATCTAGCAAAAACCAGATCAATGTCATAGAAAACATTTGTGACAACCTCAACAAAGTAAAAAAGTTGCAGCAAGGGAATGTGCAAGAGAATCTACTAGAGGCCCAAATGTCCTCTCCAACCTAAGATTTAAACGAGAAATAGAATGCGCTCCCACCTTTCAAAAGGATTATGTGGTTACAACACCCTCTCCAGGGAACCGTTTTAGATTTCTTTGTGCGCATTGCATCCTAATGATAAAAGGTTTTCCTAATGTATTTGAGACTCCGGCTTACATGTACGTTTGCTGTGAGGACTGCATCCCACTGCCCATATAAGCCCCATAATTTGATGGCGCAGCATTGAATGTGCTTGCTGTAGCCCTCTCATCTTGGGGGTAATAGTATGGCCTCTGTGCATTTGGCTGCTGCGTGTAAGCTCCCTGGCTAGGAGCTTGATAATCATAAGCAGTTGGACCCGCTTGAGGATACCTTTCCGAGACACCCATATAGGCTCCCCTCCCATTGAAAACTGGAGGCTGCCTATTCACAGCAGCAACAGGCATACGGCGCCCAAAGTACCCTCCATTCGCTCGAGCCCTCTTTGGCTGTTGATGCTTTGCCATATCTCCCATCCTTTTCTTGTCCGCCTTTGATTTCTCCAGTTGAGCCACTCGTTTCTGAAGTGGATCCAGTGGATATTCAGCTTCAAGCTTGTACTCCTCAACACACCTGATGACAGCTCTTAATGCACCAAGCTCCTGGGCATTTACATCAATCTGAATACAAAGTAAAAGAAGTTCTCGTAAATAATTTCACAGGGGGGGAGGGGGTATTAAAAAACGGTGGATTCTCTTTTGTTCTACTTGCTAGAATATTGATAAGCACCTGAGGACCAGCAGCACCTCCTGAACCGCCGTTTCCTTGTGAGTTCCTCCTCAAGTCCTTCAAGTATGTCTTTAAAAGGGGCACAGGAGGAAAGCTCTCAGAAAGCTGGAATGCTTGACTAAGGTGGACAGCATCAATTTGCCTTCCACTGCTGACCAGTGATTCAATAACACCTGCAAAGGAGTGAAACCCTGGATAATTAGACACTCAACATAATCATAGACTCAGCGGGGCTCTACCCATTTGATCCTTGCTTCTCTCTCCTAGCTTTCTGAAACAAATCTATGTAATGCCCTGCAAGGCGCCCAGCCAATGGTATAGCCTACAGAAAAATGGTAAGGTCTCCAGACACCATTATGGTCAGTTTAACAGAACACCAACCTGGCATTTTGTGTGTTAACCCAAGAGATCGGCAGAGCTCAGGTGCCTGCCTGCGACGAGCAACAGCAAGAACAAGCTTGCAAAGTTCTTCATCATCAAACTCCGAAGCAATCCTAAAAGTTGCGAGGAGCTGCAGAAATGCCTCTGCTTCCAATGAATTTCCATTGGCAGCATCAACGTCCACACCAGCCAACTTAGGCTTCCAGTTATCAGCAATTGCCTTGGCTTGCTGCTTGATTTCAGGGCTCAGAGGGTGATCAGCACCAGGCTCGACCCCCGCCAACAAGGGGGCCACGGCTTCCAACAACATAACACATGATCTGCGCATGCCCTGAAGGGCTGCATCCTTCTTGTTACTTTCAAGGGTAGTTTCATCAGGAGGGTAAAACCCCTCCAGAGAATCCAGCACCAAATGGGCTGGTTCAGTTGCACTTCTCAATGCAACAGAAAGTTCCTCACGTGTGGCGGCAAGATTTTTTCGGTTCTCCATAACAAAAGTCAGAAGCCCTTTTGCATCCATCTGTTCGCAAAATTGCGTCAGCTCTGGACAGGGCTTCACTTCAACAGCCACGCCATCAGCATTTTCCCCTGATCTATGAGGGGATTTCTCCTCCAAATCAGGGAGGGGAGAATTGGTATCACCATCAAATGAGCTGCTTACCTTGTTTTCTGTGTTGTCCTCAACATCTACTGCCTCTGGAGATGGGGGCTTGTATTTCTCTCGTGCCTCTGCAATGGCAGCAGCAGCAGCATCTTTTATCTCCTGAACTTGATCCAATAAAGCTTGTTCTTTAGCAGCAACAACTGCTTCTCTCTCTGCAAGCAATGTGCGAGTTTGAGATTGCTTCTCCTCAAATTCCTTCTCCTTTTCTTCTAACTCATCAGATCTCTTCTTTAACAATCCCTCAAAGTTGCAGAAATATTCTTCAATTTCCTTCCACTGAACCGTGTCCTCAGGAGAATCCTTGTAAGATTCGAATTCAACAAATGCCTTCCCAAGCTGTTCTACCATAGCAGTTGTTGACTCAACGCCCAAAACTGGCTCTGCATCCGCCATGGCTATGCAAGGATGGAGATGATTACAGGCTCTACATAATAGATTACAATAAGAAAACTAGCCTCATATTGCCAAACAAGCACATACAAGATGTCTCCAAACATACTGGAAACGATAAATGAAGCATAAAATGAAAGGGAAAAGGATAATCAGTAGACAATTAGTTTGTTTGCTATAAACTAAACATGGCCCACCACATCTAAGCCCATCCAACACCCCTGGACTGGCTGAAGCTTCC
Source organism: Macadamia integrifolia (assembly GCF_013358625.1). Taxonomy (NCBI): domain Eukaryota; kingdom Viridiplantae; phylum Streptophyta; class Magnoliopsida; order Proteales; family Proteaceae; genus Macadamia; species Macadamia integrifolia. The sequence continues at coordinate 4,268,055 of NC_056559.1, forward strand.
CTGAAAAGCACTAATATAGCATTGACCTCATCAAAATTAAAGGTGGGTATTCAGAACACGGCTCAAAAGTCAACAAAAGGACTGGTCAGTAAGATACATATCTCGGTGAATTCTTATTTCATGGTAAAGAATCCACTCATCTCGATTATTCACAAGAAAAAGGAAGAAATCGGAGGACTTGTTGAATACCAATTTTCAAGTATTCAATTAAATACAGAAGCTTACTCCATAGTTGGAACGTTGGAACAAATCAAATATAATCCTAGACAGAAATTAACTTGGGTACATTAGAAGCAAATAGGAGCTTTAAATGTATACGGAACAATTCAGAAGCTACCAAACTTAGATCAGTCTCACTTTGGTGCATTAATGATTTAATGTAACTACCTATTCCCCAAGCAGCTAAGGTAACAAAAAACTTCAAGTTGGGCACTGGAGAGTGAAGACAAGGACAAGGTCCTATTCCTTATTTCCTTGCTTTTGTACAAGGAGAGCTAGGTTCTTTTTAGGACAAAACGATGTAACAGGATGGAGTTTAAATTATAAATTAACAACTGGAGGATACAAGACCTCGTTGGAAATTAAAAGATGCTACCAAATGCATCATCCTATGCTACTACCAATCCATAACACAAAAAATCTGCTCTTATGTATTACAGATCCAATCCCTCCTTAAGTTACACACCGCAACGGAATTCAATTTTTCATGAAAATATGCTTGGACAACACCATCCATCTAAATATCACTCTCCTTGGAAAAGGAGAAAATATTTTCAAACATTGAATAGAATACTGAAGTAACAAAGTCTTGTCAGTTTCAGCTAAAGATTTGGCCCCCTACACCTAAGAACTTCCTATGAAATGAAACAAAAGAAAACCTCCAAACACGATCAATAAGGTTATTGAATGAGGTCAAGTTGTCGACTTACCATAAAAAAAAATAAAACACATGTATAGTAGGTTCATATGGAAACTGGAATGATAACCCATTCTGATGCAGTAATAACGCAATCCAGGATTCCAAAAAACACAATTCGGATGACCCAAATCACAACAAATCCCAGGAATCAAGTGGTAATTGAGTTACAGACTTCTGAAACTGAAGCCAGTGGAGTTTGCAGGTTTTAGTTGTTCTCTGAAAAGAAATCTCTCAACAGGGACGACGATAGGGGCTAAGGTTATAGCTGTAGATCACCCAAAGTTTGAGCTGAAAGTGGAAAGCTCAGATGAGATCAGTACCCATCTTTGTGGGACTGTAGTACCATTAGAGCAGAATGAAAGAAGAAGAAGAGAAGGAAAAGAATGTAAGGCAGAGTAATAGCAAGGGAGGAAAAAAAAAATGAAAGGAAATGGAGAAAGATGGATCAGATTTGATGGAGAAAGGAAAGAGAGGAGAACAGAAGAACCACAGTCGCACCACACCTCAACCAATGAAGTACACATAACCCAAAACTCATTAAATATTCCTGTATATTCCTTCCATCAATGGGTTACATTATTTATTTAGTTTTTAAAGCAGTAAGGCGACGCAGGCGTTCGAGGGTCTTTCGGAGCGCCTTAGCTATAAGGCGAGCATAAAGTGTCGCCTTATCGGCTAAAGCATTCCTGTGTAATTTTTTGATAAAACCAATCTATTTGGCTCAAATCCTAGTTGAATCCTATTACTCATATGGTAAATAAATATTAAAGGTTCATATTCATACCAATGTAAGATATTCATCAATTATCAATCATCAATCATCAATCATCAATCATCAATCATCATAACTAGGAATAAACTAAGTTCATCTTCATCAATCATTAATCATCATAACATATTAACATATAATATAAATACATAATTATGAAACTAAATTATAAATATAAAGAAAAGAGGACAAAAAATACAAGTATTTATTATACTTACCTCTATGATGCCAAAATGAGTGCCTAAGCCCTAAAGTCATCCATTATATTTCTACTGTTGTCAAAGAAGAATGAATAAAGCTCACTGCTGCAGGAGCAAGCTCACTACTGTAGGACCAAAATGGTCGCCTGGATCAGTGGTTCTTCCTTGTTCCTTGATTCCTTCTCAAAGCTCTTTCTTAAAACCCTTGACAAAATCCAAACCCTGTTTGTGAATCATGTTTTTCTTTTGTTTGTTTTGGTTATTTTTGACGGAGTAAAGCTGATCCCATACATCTTAAGTGTTAACAAAACCATACACCTACCAATAAAAAATCTATATTTGGAATCTCCATCAAGTAATTTTAAAATGTGTTTAAAAAAAAACCATAATGCGCCACTTCACATAAGACGGAGCACTACCTTACCATCTCTAGACCGCATTAGCGCCTTAAAAACTATTAAATAAGAAAACAATAAAAAAAGAGCATCCTAATGAATGATGTGTTGGTGTATGATGTCTTGTATTCCGTCGCAGTTTAATCCAAGGAGTATTGGTGCAATTTAATCCAGGGAGTACTGGTGCATAACCCGCTCGAATTTTTTATTTGATGGCAATTGTGTACTTTTCGGATTAGGGTTTTTTCGCTATATATTTGTAGCGAATGTTTCTTTCTCTGTAATGCAAGCAATACTGAGAGGTGTGAGGACGAGCGTTGTAACCCTATTCTCCATTGATAGTGAAGCAGGATCTCATCTCACCGGGGACGTAGGCAACCTTGCCGAACCTCGTAAAATCCGTGTGCATTGTTTGTTTTGTTTTTCCATTATCTTCTGCATCGTTTTAGGGTTGCGTTTCTACATGATGCTCCCTTTGTTGCAGGGTCTGGGAGGGGCAAATGTAAGCAACCTTACCACCTGCTTCACAGAAGAAGTTGTTTCCAAGTTTCAAACCCGCAACCAATAGGTTGCAATAGCGTGACTTGACCATTGCGCCAAGGCTTGCCCACTGAATAAGAAAAAACTCAAGATAAAGAAACTTAGCCCTCTTTGGTATCATTTTTCCCTTTTATTTTTGTCCACAAAATGGTTTTGGCTGCATTCGGTATCATTTACGGAGCTTGTTTCTATTTTAAAAAAAAATGATAAAACATAAAACAAAAAAGAGATCAAGAATTATTTGTGTTTTGGCCACAATTGATTTTTAGTTATTTTTGCACTGCATTTTAATGAGCACGTGCTTAAAATCCCAATATGGAGGGTAAAGTAGTCATTTGTTTTGTAATTAGAAATCTAAGCCCTTCCCCCCTCTTCTTCAGTCCAAAGTGAAGAAAGAGAGTTATAAGGAAGATGGGTGAAGGGAATCTCTTCACCCATTTCTTCAAAAAACCATTTTGCACATAGAGATACCAAACTATTTCTCACAAAAAACCATATTTGTCAAGAATTTACCAAACCATTTTTATGTTTTGATAAAAAATGGTTTTCATCAATGATTTTTGTTAAATAGGTAAAAATCAAAAAGAAAAATGATACCAAAGAGGGCCTTACTCTATTATAGAAAATAACGCAATCTAAGAAACACAACTTCTTCCATGGCTATTTCCTACCAAAATAAAAGATAGGATAACGTTTTCCTTCACCATCAGGTGAGGTTCACCACTCCATCCTAGGGTTCACAAACCCCTACAGGATTTTAATACCTTCCCAAAATACCCTCCATATGCCCCTTGTTAGCATCTAAAGACGCCATGGTATGGATTCCCATTCACTGTGGCTTAGGAAAACTCATTCCTAAAAGATTAAAAATGGCGTACCTAGTGCATGAGGCTTTGGCATGTGCGAAGTCCGGGGGGCAAGAACTACAGAGCCTTACCCCGAGAATGTCAAGAGGTTGTTTCAACCGCTTGACAACCAAGTCGCAACATTTGGTCCTAAAATATAGAAATAAATCTCTACCAACCCCCTTTGGACCAAAAAACTAGTTTTAGTCCGTCTCCCCTCAATTTGGGCCACCACATCCATTCATATTGGTCCAGCCATACATCAACTCTCCTCCTGTGAAAAAAACCCACCTTCATTAAGTTTGGATAAAGACCAAGGATGCCATCTAAATAAACTCGTTGGAGAAGAAATGAGCTAAAAAGAATAGAATCCTCCTTACCATCCTTTCCCAAAACCTGATCAACCTGATTTCTTGGGTCACATAATCGTGCTTGTCTTTAGCCTTTTTTAGCTGAATAAGGCCTACATTGTCTGCTTAAGCTTAATTGTCAAAAGGACCTTAGCAAGAAGAAGCTTCATCTCAAGTCCACAATGGTTGAAGGAATAAGTGTTCTCATTACCACAATTCTGTTCCTCTTATCAATTAACCACAGTCATCCAAGGAGGACGTGAAAAACCTTCAAAGATAGGACATTACATTGCACTATATCAAACAACCACCAATAGAATACTCCATAGACTACCGTCATATCATACTCTGGCCTAAAAAATATTGTTGTGATGCCAATCACCCATGTCAAATACCTTGTGTGTAGCCAAAAGTGGATGAAGAATGTAGGAGTGTTGCTGCTCTCCATCACTACCATTGTTGTTGACCTCACTAGGTTCACCCTCATAACGTGGCCAATACTAACCATCGTGGCCAATAGTGAGGTCATTCAATGATATAACTCTTATAAGAAGAAAATGATGCAGTCGTTGGTCATCTTACACAACGGGTTACTTCCTCAGAGAATTCCAACCACTCACTGAGATCTAATGTTCACAGCCTCAACTCCACAATTAATTCTATCTAGACCATCATGACATCCCTATAGGCTTCCATTGACATTATAAACACTTGGGATGAGATGTGAGAGGCCATAAACCGATTATTTCTACCAAGCGACTACAAGTGGTGCACGCATCTCAAGTTTCACAACTGAGACAAGATGGACAAGATGGTACAACCATTAAAGAATATGTGGCCAAATTTTATTACTTGACCACTTGATCTGATTTTTAGTGGGACGAAGAGAATTTGGTAGCACAGTTTCGAAACAGTTAGCATCTCATATTAGTGCTTCATTGGCCTCTAGTAGATTGCCCACAATAGAGGGCGCCGTACATGTAGCGTATCAGGTAGAGGACAATCTGAATAGGCCTTACAATCGGAGAAACTTTCCAAATACCTTCTCTAAAGGTAACAGTACCAGCAAGCAACCTCCTCCAGCACCACAGGATAGCAAATCTGTTGTATCTTCACGACTATATGGTCTTTTTTCTTCACCTCTATGTGGTTCTAAGAAACCTCCTTCAAAGTCGAGGGCATATTGTCTAGTTGCTTTCACTGATAAGGAAGAACTCATGGCTATTCCTTCTGAAAAGCAATGAGGAACAAGAAATACTTTAAGTTGTATTCATGAGCATAAATCTAGTGAGGTCAACGACAATGATAGTGATGGGAGGGCCGGTTAAGAAAGAGATAAAAGCCTAGGAAGAAAATCAGAGTAGCAAGGGGAAAGGGAGAGAAGCACTCAAACACACTCACGTAGAGCTCAACCAATTTTTTGTTCACCTTCAAATCTGCTCTAACTCGTACTAACAGTCCTACGTCTGCTACTACTTGGAAATAGAAGACTTCAAATAATAAACTACTACTTTCAATCCTTGTTGGACCAAAACCCTGGATTAGACCAGTTCTTCTTGGCTCTTGGCTTTCAAAGCCGATTATGCTGGTCCAACCAGTCAAAAGCAAATGTATTTGCATAAGAGAGCAGCAACACAGTTATGTTCTACGTTCACTTTTCGAAACACACAAGGTATATGACAAGGATGATTGGCATCGCAAAAGTATTTTTTAAACAAAAAAAGATGCTACGATAGTCTATGCACTATGGTAATTGACAATGATAGTTGTACCTACATCTTTGAATAAGCCATTCACAAGCTCGAGTTAAAGATGGAGCCACATCATCACCCCTACAAAGTTGCTTGGGTGAACAACACCCACCTAAAAATTGACGTAAGGTGTTTGCTCACGTACTCAATTGATGGGTTGATTGATACAGTGCAATAAGATCCTCCCTCTGAACATAGCCTAATAATTGCATGCCTATTTTCTAAATAAAATTCCCTTCATGTTTTGCTTGACACATTTCTTTATTTCAACCAAAATAATGAACCTTTTATTTGGCCATATTGATATATTTGATTCAATAAACATTAGTGCATACCTAACGGTTTTGACATGCGTGAAATTTTGAAATTCAGTTTTGTTTTTCGAGGTGCATCTTACATGGCTACATCACAATTATTTGCATTGGCAAATTCTCATATTTAAATAGGGATAAATGGGTTGACTGATACTCAACAATCTATCCAAATGTGTGTATGAGCTAAGCGCAGCCTAGAAAATCCTTCGTACACTAACATTTATCTATTGTCACACCCATGTCTACTTGGTTCATGTTAGGTCAGCAGCTCTTAGTAGCAATCTACAAATGAACAAGGTTTCCAAAGAGTAGGCTTCTTGGGTTCACACATTTCTGTTTGCATCTGCTATGAATATCAAAGTAGCAATGTCAAAGACAACCTCCAGCATGAGGCAAGATGAAGCTAAGCAGTTTCCAGAATAGTTTTTAAAATCAGACCAGGGGTTGAACTGAAAGCACATATGGAGTTCAACCTTTTTGACCAATCAAACAGCAGTTCTGGAAAAAAAAAAAAAAAGTAAATTATGAAAAAATATATTTAAAAATAAAGAATAAGAAAACTGAATAACCGAACCGGACAGTTTTCATAAATTGTTTCAGAAACCAGACAGTTTCCATTTGATTCTAGTTTTTCAGCAGCATGGTTCTATATCCAGACCTAACTGATCGTGATGATGAGCATTTAATGCCACTCCACTTTCTCCTCCTCTTCCAACACCTTTCTCAAGCAAAAACTCTTCTTTCAAATGCACTCTTTACAAGACGTTTCCCATGGCAATATTCAAACAGATACATTTCAAGAGATCTTTTCCAATGGCTATATTTCAACGGATTTTTCCCAAGGCTCTATATATATATATATATATATATATATCCTTTGGTTTGAGGAGATATAGTTGATAATTTGTATTTTTGGAACTAGTGGGTGTGCTATGGTGACCCCATTGTGAGTTTGAGGTCCTATTGTGGTGGGTGAGTCCTCCTCTGGGGTTGATGAGTCCCAAGAGACCTAGAGTTAAGTGGTCCTCTCTGACATTGTTATCCAATACTTCTTTCATTTTCAATCTTATTAGCACTTTTTTAGCTACATAAATTTGGAATTAGAGCAAGTTTCGATTCTTGTGCTGAAGAAGTCTAAAGTCAATCAAGAAGCACATTAGACAATGTAGAACATGGAAAATGAACAAATCACCAGTCCAGTTGCCATTTCAAACTCAAGGACAATTTCTTTCAGAGCAGGGAGAAATGATGCATGATGATGAGCATTTAATGCCAATCCACTTTCTCCTTCTCTTTCAATAGTTTTCCCAATCAACGACTCTTTTTCCAAATGCAAGACATTTCCAATGGCTATATTCCAACTACATTCTAACAAATTTTTTCCAACTACATTCCAAACATAGAACTGCGCGCGAGTGTGTGTGTGTGTGTGTTGATATGATAATTTGTATTTTTGGGAATTTTGGAGTGCCATGGTGACACTATTGTGAGTTTGAGGTCCTCTTCTAGTGAGTGGGTCCCAAGAGACCTAGAGTTCAGTGGTCCTCTCTAACCCTTGTCATCTTGTATTTTTCTTCATTTTTATATTATTAGCACTTTTTAGTTGAGCTGCATCAGGATCGAACCAGAAAACCCCCCCTTTTCTAGCCGCCAGTACGGTCTAGTTATCAGAACTATAGATTCCAGTTCCATATAGAGAGACCTACATAGAGTAGAAAATCAAAACTGAACCAGAAAACTGTTGTAAAAATTACACTGTTATCAGCCATGTCCCATAATCAGCCCTCCCTAAAATTAACTAATATTAATTACTAGTGGTAAGAGTCGTGAGACTGCCACAGCCTCATACCGTGGCATTACATTTTCAGGTAAGAAAATAGACCAGTTTTCTGTTAAAAGACTGCTACTCACTACTTCATCACGTTATCAGGTGTGCCCCCATGTTAATTATTAGTGGAAAGACAGCCTCCTACAGTTTTGCAATATTTGAGGACTTTCAGCAGTTACAAGACTCGATGAGATTGCTGTCACTGAAAACTTTTGAGCGAATAAGGACCTACAAATGAAAAAAAAAACCCTCAAATCTGTATCCATCAAACTTTCTAATGAGATAATTTTTTTTTTCTTACTCAAATGAGAGAATCTCTGCGCCGTTAGAACAAGACAAAGTCCCAAAAGGAAAATGGTGTAGAGAATAGAATAACAACATAAGTGGTAAAAGGGGGGGGAAGGGTCTATAAAAGCATTGCAGGAAAAAGGAAGTCTTAATAAGAATTCTAAAGCTTAAAGCATGCAGAATTAATGCCCACATTGACCTTTCTTCATGCACCTTGGGATCTTTTGCACATGTATCTTTTACCCATATGCTTGTCTTATATTTTCAATCATTGGATGATACACAAATCCAATGAGGTTCCAATACAATCAGCAAGATAATGTTTCTTCTAGTAAGTTTACAGGCATGCCTTACTAGGAAGAGAGAGAGGTTAAGATGATTGATGAAGGGCATGTAGAGAAAGGGAAGAAATCCCTGAGTGAATTCAGAGTTACATGGAAGAAGAGAAGAATAGGGAGGAAAGGGGTCACACGTCTTGCACCATACCCGGCACTAAAAACCTTCAATTTGATTCATCATTCAAAATCTCTCTGATTACTTAGGTTACATGCCTAATAAAATCTAAAATTAAATTAGCAACTCCTAATTTGCTTCCTAAATTCTAACTAATGAAATTAGAAACATAATAAAACTTAAATTGGTAACTCCCTATTGACTATTAACTACCCAAATTAAAAGATTGCAATTAATCCCAAAACAAAATAAAATCCTAAAGATCCTAATGAATCCAAATATCCAATCAGACCGGATTCATCTCGGTTGAGATTGCCCGAAGGGTCAGCCCGATTCAACAGCATCAATTCTGCATCTGTGATGCATGAGATAGAGAAACTTCCCGGATTTGAGAAATCAAGGGAAAATGAGTGTAAAGGGCATGAAGATTCACTTTTCTAGGGAAAGAGAGTGAAAGAGGAAAGACTGGTGCAGGAATTCTTCGGGTAAAGGCGGGTTCCCCATCCAATCACTGTAGGCAAGGTTGCTGAATCACGTAAGATCCTGTAAAAGGGTGGATTCTTTTTTTTTTTTTTTTCATTCCGTGTTTCTGTTCTTGTCTTTCCACTGGCTGCAAATCCATGCACAATTGAATCTTAGTCAGGAAATCCAACAGAGGTTCTGGCTACAAGCAATCGTGTGCTCCCAAAAATACATCACATCAAGGATACACTGCTGTGAAGAAGTTCATAAGACGTGTCCTAATCCAAACGGCGTGAATGGAATAAGTTACCCGCAGATGTAAATGAAATAAGCTACACACCATTCTTTTGTTAAATACCACTTCCGAAGTGAGGCACTGATCAATACTGCAATGCCTAGTGGCTACTCGACTTAGAGACATCATGTACTTGAATACTCAGAATCCAGCCATAAATCCTTCTAGAGTATAGGATAACTTTTGTTGGTGTTTTAGTTCCCTTTAATTTCAATTATTAAACACCAAAAGCATTCTCTACCATGACGCCCTCATTTCTGTATCCATCACCAATACCTTTCAATAACTGCTTCTCTGCCCCCCCCCTCTTTCCTTTTCTACTAACCCGAAAACCACCCTCATTCTCTTATTCAAAGTGACAAATAAATTACCAACGGCGCTCTACCTTAATTTTGCGGAAAAAAATCGTCTGCAATTCCGATCTCATACAATTCCGTGAAATACCACCTTCAGGGGGTGACACGTGTATTGATACCAATGCAATGGTCCAGATCTGATTTAAATGCCTCTTCACTGATTTAATGTTTTATTAGTTGTATCAGATCTGGACCATTGTATTGGTATCAATACACGTGACACCCCCTGAAGATGGTATTGCACGGAATTGTACGAGATCGGAATTGCAGACGATTTCAACCCTAATTTTGCCTCTCCGCACTACCCACTGAACTCCTCTTCTAGACCAAAACAAAAAATAAACAAAAAATAAACAAAAAATAAAGAATAAAGAAAGAAAGAAAGATTCAAATACCCCAACCGGGAAAAAGTCCCATGATTCTAAAGACTCAAAAGCATGTTGACAATAAATTGTTAGCAGCCCTCTTCTTTCAAACCCAACGTTCAATTCTTTCGACACCAAACACAGTCCATGAGATAAAATAGAGAGAAACATGGGGTGGGGGAACGGAATAAGGAAAAATCCACTAAGGAATGGAGATAAAACACATACAAGCCAAGAATTAGCCATAGCGTAAGCACCAAAATTTCAACAAGAAGCAAAGACGAATAAGCAAAATTTGTTAAGAGGGGCATACCTACGCAGTTACGAACAATGGAAATGAATTTAAAACCGCAAGAGGAACAGAGGTAGCAGAGCTGGGAGCCTGCAGTATGCTAAATGCTATTGCGAATAGCGAAATCCAGAAACCCTAGCTTCGTATCTTCCTCTAACCCCGAAACCCTAACTTCGTATCTTCCACTCCAGACGCAGACCTTGTCCAGATGTGAGTTTCAAAACTGTCTCGGGCTCGCATTAACCAAACTACGATAAGATATTAAGATGAGGGCTCGCATTTGGCGCTTTATGGTGTCCGCCTGTCCGGTTAACCCTTTGCGGTTTGTAACTGCGACCGCTATTATAAGGGTCGCCCAAACTTAGCCGGGCTGATCGGTGCGGGTCCAATTTTATCACGAGCTTAGGTTGTGTTTGGTTGCTAGCGAAGGAAAATATTTATTATTTTCATATAAAATATATGGGAAAAAGTTGAACATGCTAGCACTGTGTCTGTCTATCTCTCCCCCAGCCCCGTGTAGGAAATGTCCCCTTGCCCCTTCCATCCTAGCCTCCTCATTGGGTGAGCCACTAGCTTCAGTAAAATTGACATCTTTCTCAACTTCCTCCCAAAATATATTCACTTGCCAAGGGATATATTTGTATTTCTTGGATGAGATTGAGAGATCCGTCCATAGTTTCTAAAACTAGGTTGAACATCAAACTGAAAATAAGATTGAGACTCTATTCACCCATCATGACTTATGGTGAAGAGATAATATCTACAACTATATGATATGACCCTCTGATTGAACCAATGAAAATATTATCAATCTTATGCAGTAATGACGGGAGTTAATAATGAATCCAAAGTTCAATCATAACGTCACATCACTTGAAGGAATAGTGAAAAAACGTAATCCCCAATAATGTGTCACTATTTCAACTTAACTAAGTCTAAATTGACTGATTATAAAACATGGTCAGTTGGTCACCTTATTGCAGTTTAAATTCAACCACCTGGTATGGTCACATTTATATTTTTTTTGTTTGATAGATATGGACACATCTTAAAAACCTCTATTATGTATACGCAAAAGGTTCCATACATGGCCATGCAAGCTTGCATGGTCGAACCAAACGCATGTAATGAGGACATAGGGGGTCGAAATGACCAAAACCCCTATTTAGACGCATCGTAACCTGGTGGCTTATACGACCATGCATGAAAACCATCCTCTTTATGTATAATATGTGGTTGTGGCATTTTGTCTTGTGATTTTCAAAGATGTCACCATTTTCATTAATGTTATAAAAATAACTACCATTTTTATAAACTTATAAGGGATAGTAGTTTTCTGTGTGGGAGCACAGTCTTCACTAATAGTTCCTGTGTTTATCATTCTCCTCTACAAAAATAAAGGGTTTATATGTCTTTTCATAGGGGAGGAAAGAAATAAACACACGTGAACACTGACATAGGCTACGCTCCCAGACTTCTTCTTTTTCTTCTTCTTCTTCTTCCTTTTTTTTTTTTATTTTATGGCTAAAGAAAATAACTATACATACTGTGAGTTGTTTATATTTCCTTTTTCCTATGTTACACCATTTATGTAGAGAAAAGGTTATTTGAGCTGCCATTGGAGGGTATAGTAGTGCATTCAAGAACATGTACTCTCTCTCTCTCATACACATGAAATGACGATGCTACCCTCCTAAATACGAAACTATTCCGCAACTCCTACATTGGTATGCTCCTATGCGCCATTTGCTCAATGAATCCTCTCCCTTTATAAGATTTTAAACCATGCTCAAATCCTATGATAAACTCGTGCCACACTAGAAATGGACCAATAAAATAAGTGCATGATCCTTCTTAACATAGCCCCACCAATGCCCTCAATTTCTTGCCACGTGCAGATGGTTAACCTTTTAAAATTCAACCTCAATGTACACCAACTTTACCCTGCTTTACTGTAAATTCCTCGAGATGTTTTACTCTCAACACCAAAATGACATGGATTGCAAGTTATGAGTATGTTAGTCATTTTGAGTAGGAGTTTGCCAAGTGGCAAAAAAACCCTTTAAAAATCCAAAATTATGAAAGATTTTATGATAATGGTCTAAGTAATATAAACGTGCATAGACATACAAAGGGATGTTGCCAATACATTGAGGAATACATGTTGAATTTAATTATTTGAATATGAAAATTGGAAGTGTTCTATCTAGACCATCCAATGGTTGGAATAGACAAATTACCCTGCCACATGGCAAACAATTCAATAGATTGAGATTTAAAGAGCAAGGCATATGATTCAATAGATTATGGGTCTATAACGCATTCTGATTCTCTGACGTAAGAATGAAAAGAAAAAAAATCGGGTTTCAAAAACAGTCTAGACCCATAATCTATTATGAGAATGTGTACCAAACACAACCTTAGTAAACCCGTTGCTTAGGCAAGGAAACAAGCAAATAAACACTGCCCTTTAGATGCTCAGCAAACTAAATAAGTAGCAATGATTAACTTAGGGGTTCCCAGTCAGGACAGTGTGCATCCTACCCTGAACAGTCACCCCCTGAAGGATGGAGAATGAAAGTAATCAAAGGTAAGGTAAAGGAGGATCTTCCAGGTGTATATATAAACTCATTTCATTTCATTTCAAGTAATTTGATAGCTAGTCTTGGAACATTGCAACTTGACTACAATATACAACTAGGAAGTTCTACAATTACAGTGGAATAGCACCAAAACTTTGCTTCATTGGCACAGGAGCATAAGTATACATACCAGCAGAGTTAGAAATGCTGAAACTAAAATTAGGGATTGTACAGCTCCCATTGAATCTGTAACTTTAATGTACAATATGATCCCAAACCTTTGTGATTCACAAGGTCGAAAATTAATCCTCAGTTCCCACTGGCCGTTAAACTCTTAGGCCACATACGACTGAACCAAGCGGAAAGGAAGCTGCCTCGTGAAATAAGATAAACGATAAATGCCACATATGCCGCTGTAGCAGCAGAGACCAAAGAGCTAAATAGCAATCCATTTACTTCAGCAGAGAAGAAATCCACTAAGAGATACCCGTTTATAAGTATCACCAAGGCAGCCACAATCCAAGCTAAAATCTACAGAATAAATTCAAAAAATTTAGTAGAACATATGGAGCATTATTCTCTTGCAGCCAATTTCAATTATACTGGAATTAATCTTTAGTTTTAATAGAAGCAAGCACTCCTGGTGTTCAAGGTTAACACAGAGATTTGATGTTTGCAATGTGAACTGATAAAAACTCCCAAATGGCTTTATTATTTATATTTAACATACATAACTAATCACATGGTTTTTCTCAAAACTTTAAGTAGGCTCCCCCGTGGAGCTCCACTGTTTTTCTAGTATTAATAGATGACTAGTTAAATCAAGGAACAGAAGATAATATTTTCTCTGTTTTCTGCTCAGTATTGTCTAGGGTTTTTGCCAGGCTTCACTGGTTGTCATCAAATTAACAAAGGATCCAGATGCCATTTCTGGACTCAAAGCTGTAGTGAATTATGCAGGGAGACAATTACCAAAATACCCCTCGACACTGAGGCTGTGTTTGGTAGCCAAGAGAAAAAAAGAAAATAAAAGTAAAAAATACACTTTTGTACTTTTTTTTTATTGGGTTAAGAATTTCTCTTTGCACTTGGTATGTTTTCACCCAAGAGAAGATTCAGCTTTTTAAAATCAAAATTCCTCTTGGAAATTGTGAAGTTTTCTTTTACTCCAAAAAAAAATATATATATATATATATATATTGCAAAAAACACAAGAAAACATGAGAAAATATGAAAACATAATAAGACAAAAAATGAATGATTTCCTATGTGTCTATCTCTCTCCTAAAATTCAAATTTTTTTTTCTTTTATTCTCTTGGTTACCAAACATACATACTCTTTTTATTTTCTCACCATTTCATTTCTTTTCTTTTCCAGATTTTTTTTTTCCTTTTTTTTTTTTTTTTTTCTTTTTTTGGCTACCAAACATAGCCTGAAGTAGTGGGATATATTAATTTCTTTCAAGCCTGACTATTTCGATAATAAACTACTTCAACTGTCCTTACAAAAGACCGTAGAGAAAGACTAAAGAACACTATAAACCCTAATGGCTACACATGTTGGAATCCGTAGACCAAAAACTCCCAAAATTAATTAAAAAAAAAAAATGTAATTTCACCTCAACAGTCTAATCTCTCTAACCATTTGATTGCGAATGCATCACTGTACCTGCAGTTAGGCATAGAGCAAGCAATTTGCACCAAGGCTGGTCCATTTCTTTGGATGTGACGGAAGGAGGCGGCTCTTCAAGCACATTAGGGGTACCTTTGTAAACACTCTACTAAGTATAGATCGGGGTCGGACTCGGACTTGGACTCGGACTCGGATTCTTAGTCGGATGAGTCAACTGCCTCGGATTCTTTGACCCTCTTCTAAGTTTGCCCATTGCTCCTCAAAAAAATCCTTAATTGCTTCCACTGGATTTAGGTAAATCTCCTCTTTTTTGAACAGGTTAGAGTTTTGAATCTCTCCCTTCAAAATAGAAGCACATTGTGTCAAATCACTTTGATGAGGGATCGCTATGCCACCTGTCCTTATACTGGGCATACTCTGTTGCTAAGCTCACAGTAGGTCAGAGAGGCCTGGGACCTTCCCTTCAAGGAAATAGGCTCTTTATTTCTATTTGGTATATGGTTATCACGTTAAGAGAAAAAAAAATAAAAAAATACATATATTATAGTACCAAAATAGAACACAAAGAATAGTAATAGTAACACCTTCAAATAAAATTTAGCTAAAAAATCTGCTGAGGCAGAGATAGTTTGAGTCATTCCAAATGGATCTTGAACAGGAATCAGTGACTGCAAAGGAATGCATTAGAGAAATAGTTCATGGTTATACTAAAAATAGGAACAATGTACGGGTAAAAGCATGCACGAAAAAGAGTATGCACATAAAAGAATGAAGAATGTGAATATACTTCAAATAGCTCAAATCTGTACTGAAGCAATTGAATGCATATGACTGCATTTTAAATTCTTAAAGTTCAAGATGATTAGGATTCAAGATCAACACCCACCATACCGATCAAAGTGACGAGGTCTTCAGAAAGACAACAAGCATTTACACAAAGGAACAGAAATTCAAGTCCTTGATTGAAGCTATGGCTGGAAAAACTTGTCAAGAAATAAAAAAAGTGTACCAAATAATAGAGAAAGCATCTCACCTTGAGAGTACGGCCGATCTTAAAAGCTCCCATTACCTCCTCCTTGGAGACCAAGCAAAGAAGGGGAATAAGGGCAAAAGGAATCTGAACCGATTGAAGGACATTAAGCCATTCATTTAGAATATCCAATGTAGATTCAGAGTCGAACATAAGGGCAACAATTATAGTAGGGATGATAGCAACACTCCTTGTAATCACTGATCTCAACCATTTCTTCAACCGTAGATTGAGAAAACCTCCCATAATAAACTGCCCAGCATATGTCCCCGTGATAGTGCTACTCTGTCCAGCTGCTAATAACCCAATTCCCCAAATGTAGAGAATTGGGAATAGTCCTCCTCCATACTTCTCTTTAAGATATTGACCCGCATTTAGTAGGCCTATACTATCGGCCTTATCTGTACCATAAAATCCCTTTGCAAAAACAGTAGTGACAAAGAGATTGATCATGAAGGAGATGGCTAAGGCAACAGTGGACTCAATTGTATAGTAATTAAGGGCCTCTTGGACCCGGCCTTTATTGTGGGTCTCAATTGTCCTAGATTGAACAAGAGCAGAATGCAAGTACACATTGTGAGGCATAATTATACAACCAACAACACCAACTGCTTGGTGTATTGTCTTCGAGCTTAGTCTTGGAATCAAAACACCTACAAAGAAGAATAAATCCATTGGGTGCTTTCAGTTATGGAAGTACAATAGTGATACAGGGAAAGCAAGGCACAAACTAGCCATCTCACCTAGTAGAAGTTCCTTGCCACTGGGTTTGGCTTCGCCAAACATATACGCAAATGAAATCGCCATTATTCCAATGAAAACTGCAAAAAGTGCTTCTAATTTCCTCACCCCATAGTTCTCAAGAAATAAAAAGATGAAACTGTAAACAAGAGTAGAAGAAAACAAAATCTGTAAAGTTCACATATTGAGCATAACTATCTAAAATCCCATGAGAGTCAGATAGAAATCCACAAGAATCTTAAACCCCTCAAAATCAAATTCTAGCAAACAGAGACAAAATCAGAATTGGAATAACCCTAATGAAGAAATTTATATAAGAGAGGAGGAAAATTACCAATCAAATGCTGTGATGAGAACCCCAGCCCAGAGCGGTAAAAATCCATTACTAAGAATCTTGATCGCAATAGCACTGCCAATAACCTCCTGAATATCAGCTCCAATCAATGCCACCTCCGTCATGATCCACAAGAGATAGGTAGCCCATGATGGGTACTCCTCCCTACAGAGCTCCGCCAAGTGCCGGCCAGTCGCAACACCGAGTCTAGCCGACAACAACTGAATCAGAAGACCCATGATAGTAGCCCACATCAAGATCCACAACAGAGAGTAACCCGCGATGGCTCCCGACTGGAGATCACCTTCTAGGTTACCTGGGTCGAGAAAAGCAATGCTCATGAGGAACCCTGGACCCGTAAACAACCACAATTTTTTCCATGAAAAGGGCGGAACGGTGGAAAAATTCTGGAATTGGAGGCCCTCGCTCTCGCTCTCGTCCACAACCACTACCTTCTCGCTGGCTTCGAAAGCTGATTCTGCATCATCGTTTATTTCTTCTAGCTCGGAATCGGGAGGCCGAGTGGGTAATAAGCTGGCTGCCGCTTCATCTTCTTCCTGCTTTTGCAGATATTGAGGAGCCATTTCCTCTTTACTTCTCTTATATTAACAAACAAAATTAAAGAAACAAAGATAGAGAATCAGTAGACCTCCTCGGCTCCTCCCACCCGAGTTCTAAGAGGATTACTCTCTTGGCTTTTGGTGCTTACTACAGTAACAGAGCTAAGGAGGTTTGTTGGAGTACGTTCAAGCTTCCAGTCATGGAACTAGGAAGAGTCTGACGAGTAAGTCCGTGTAAAAAGAATGTTTGGATTTAATTATAGAGAAATCGTGGCATGTCCTCGTGGAGTTGCGGCGCGTAGATGTGACGCGGACTTATCGCTTTGCCAAGAAGGGAAAGAAAATATGCTAGCACCGGTAGAAGGACGATATTTTATCATCCTACATGATGAATTAAAGCTTTGTTTGGTAGCAAAAGAAAAAATATATATATAAAAAAATCATAATTACATAATGAATTTTTTTATACATGTATCTCTTTCTTCAAATATTAAAATTTTAAATTTTTTCCTCTCATTTTCTTGGTTTTCAGATATAGCCTTAAAAAGAAAAAGACAGATGTTTTATGAGTGAGAGTGACAATGGATACGGAGATGGGGATACAATTAATACGAATGGGCTATGTCTAGATTTACTTAGGTGGAGCGAAGGAATCATTTTGCTTCGCTTGTGTGGATAAAAATCATTTGTGATGATGTACCGAGTGGAGTGAAGATCTGAAGATTTAACAACTAGGATACATCATGTATGTATGTTGAGGTTCTCTTAATTGTTGGATTTTCATTGTCACTCATAATTCACTTTGAGAACTTTGTTTTAAAAAAGAAAAAAAGGAGAGAAAAACACTTATTGATCGCGTGGCCTCTACGTTAAAGGGTGTAAATGGGCATCAATTGAGGGGTTTTGCAAGAGATGAGGCATTATTTCGATACTCTCACACAAAGGCTGTGCATTAAAAGGGTGTTCATTTTTCTACCAAAAAAAAAAAAAAGGGTGTTCATTTTCTCCAGTTAAAAAATAGGTTTCCCTTGATCATTCATCTCTTTTGACCCATATGTTGGTGGTCCCATTGTGAAATCTATCCTAGTAAAATGTGAGACGAAATGTAATGAACATCAAATATTTGGAGCTGGGTGAGGGAGACGGGAGGCCAGTGGGTGGCTGGGGCCGTGGGACGATGGGTGTTCGAGGGGGGCTTGCGTCGCCGTCCATGGTGGCGCGTGGAGAACACGACGTGGTTTTGTCTTCTTTAGGGGAACGAGTTGGGTTTGGCTGTTTTTTCCATTAAAGTATGAAATTTAAAACAACCGCCACTGTTAAACATCTATTTTTGGAGTTTGGACGTCAGAGACAGAATTAATGCTCTGAAATAGGTTTCGATATTTTTGTCTCTTCGTTTTTTTTTCCAATTTGGATTTCTCGTTATGGACATTCAGATGTTGCTTCACTAGCTGCTGCTACGCTCACTACTTCATTTCACGGTTCCTTCCTCGCTGATCTTACTGACACAGAGATGTGTCGCATCGTCGCCGAATCAGCTTTAGTTTCTGTGACTTTTGTGAGTGGAGTATTGTTGTTTTTGTTGGGTTAAAGAATAATGGACAACGGGTGGACGAGAAGACTTTAAGTTAGAAAGAGATTTTTTATTCTTCAATACAATCAAGAGAGGATTGAACAAGAATTGAACGATTAAGAATTGAAAAGAACCCAGATGCAAATGTAGCATTGATTCCTCGATAAAATAAAGAAAGTTGGCTCATGATTTTAGTGCATAGTATCGGTCGCTTTTTGAGGCCACTATCTCATAAGTTTATTTCTATTTTTTCTTAAAAATTCTGATTTTTTTGTTTTAAACCCTTGATTTATACTGTTTCATTGATATGATGGTTTCAATGAAATTGAATTGAATCGAGAAAAGATTCTACTTTTTTAAAATCAATATCGGACCAATTTCTTTTGATTTGGTTCAATTTGATTTTAAATGTTACTTTCAGTTTTAAAATGCTACAATTCTAAATTGACATTGTTGGTTACTTTAAAGGGAAAAAGAAGGTAAGGTTATCAAATTCGAACTCTATATTTGAATCAAGCTAATTCTGATTCTGATTCTGATTTTGATTCAAATTCCGTTGGAGAATTAACCTGAATCATAAAAACCCAACATGTTTTGATAGGAATCAATATCAAGCTTGGTCGATTTTGATCTGATTCAATTGTTAGGGTTTCGATTCTTGAAATCCTATCAACAAGAAAAGCCTCCCTTGATGATATGGAAATTCTTACCAAATGAATAAACAGTTCAAGATTTGGATCATCCTGGGGTCAAATTTAAGACCCAAATTTGATGTGGTTATTTTCCTTTGAATGTTAGGTTTTTCTACTTCATTTTCATATTTAACAATTCCCTATCTCCTCCACCAACTTTTTGCAAAGGGTGAAGGATTGAATGTTAGGTTTACTTTTCTTAAGTGGAAGGTGAACATTTTGCCAAATTATTTAGAGAAGCCACCTATATCATTAGATATTTGATGTTAAACCATTCAAATCCATCTGAAATTACAAAATAGTTCAAAGTAGCTGCAAGGTTCAGTTGGGACATGTTAGGTGAAGCCTAACGCTGAGAGAGTTAAAAATTTAAAAGGAACAAAGATTAGGATTTCTCTAAATGGCTAGGTTTGGTAGCTAAGAAAATAATAAGTAAATTTTTACATATAAAATAAAATAAGTAAATAATTTGAATAAATAGATTCATAAAAAAATTCTTGTATAATTATGATTTTTGTCTTATTATATTTTTAAACAATTATCACTCCCCTCCCCTGAACTATAGCTAAATATCAAGTTCCTCCACGTTTTTTTAAATATTTTACTCTCCTCCCCCCAAATCAAAAGATTCTTTCAACCATGCCTGGGCGTTAAAGATTGCTGGTAAGTGATTGTTCTCATAGCAATATGTGGCTCTAAGATTGTTGTTAAGCGACTATTCTCACTTACGGGACGTTAAAGATTGCCGTGGGAATTATATGGCTCTAATGGTCATCTCCTTCCTCACTGTGAGAATTGTTGGGTGTACTTTGAGACCTATTGCGACTTAGAGCAATGGACATGGAGTTGCTCCCTCTGTGTCTAAAGGGATGGGGTTATTTCGGAAATTATATAATAATAATAAAAAAAGGAACAATCACCTAACAACAATCTTTAACGCCTAGGCATGGCCGAATGAATCCTTTGATTTAGGGGGAGGGGAGTAAAATATTTCAAAAAACGTGAAAGAACTTGATATTTAGCTATAGTTTAAGGGAGGGGAATGATAATTCCTCTATATTTTTTGTATTATTTTTTTCTTTTCTTTTCTTGACTATCAAACGTAGGTGATTTCGAATAGATATTGCCTCCAGCAGACCCATGAAACTGGACCAGACCAATCCGAATCAATTCTGATAGAATCAAATCGTAGTGGATCGTCTTCGGATTGGGGTATTGTGAAATTGTACCCAACATGGACCAAACTGAAACGATCAAAACTGAACCGAACCCAATATCAAACCAACAAAAGAAAGTAATAAGAAATTGAATCGAAACCAAATCTTCCCTTATTGGTTTGGTTTGGTTTCAAATTCACCCATTCTCACACTGAAAACGACGAAATCAAACCAGAAACAAAACGAACCACAACCAGGTCCATTGCTTAGAGCAATAGTAGCTCCCCAAACGTGGTAAAACACTTAGTATTTAATACTGATTGGTAGCTCCCAGATGTGGCTGGGGTTGGGGTTGGACCACCTCTAGGGATCAAAATTTCAAATCAGAATATTTGTACAAATGATGTGGTCATCTAGAGGGCATCTTTGTTCTGGTCTTCTTCTTCTCTTCTGTTTCTTTCCTTCTTTGTTTCCAGAAATTGTAACTCCGAAGGACCACAATCTCGCGACGGGTGCCTCAAGTGGAAATTGTTTTTGTGTTTGGCCTTAGGCCGCATAACCTTAAAGCATTACATCAAGAGAGCTTCTCTAGTATATGAAGTAAGGGTGTTAAATCGGTTTGGTTTCGTTTAAATAGTTTGGTTTGGTCACATATATTTTGGCTGAAATCATAACCACACCATTTACTAAATGGTTGCACTTTCTGAAACCGCAACCATTTAGTAAATGGTTTCAGTTTGCACGGTTTTTAAATGGTTTTGGTTTCACGGTTTTAAACGGTTTCGGTTTATTTCATACGGTTTCTAAACGGTTAGCAATCGGTTTGCTAGTTTATTCACATATTTACTAAAATTTGCTTTTGGTGATAAACGGTTCAATCTTGAGAATGTGAAATGCAAACCATTATGTTTTGTTAAAACAACCAAACAACTAAGCAAAAGAAAATATTTTGATAGACAATAGTCTCAAGCGCATCTAACAAGTCAGTAAGTACTACTTACAGTAGGGATTTTCTTTTTCTCCCCCCTCCCTCCCACCCAAATAATGTATTATAATATTGAAAAATATATATTTAATATGCCATGGTATAAGCAAAAATTACATTTTTATTAGTATACATTCTACTTAATGCGTTGGATTAATTTAATCGGCATTCCAAACAATGAGCAAGCTACCTCTAGAATTACTTGCAAGCTTGCAACACTCGATCTTTGAATCAAATGAGATACTAATGATATTTTGCAACCACCTTATTTAATCTTTAAACGGGTTAATAGGATAAGTTTTGACGGTTTAAATGGTTCGGTTTGAAACCACGGGTTAAATGGCTCTGTTCGGTTTCAGCCCATTTAGCTAATCGGCCTCAAAATTGAAACCATAACCGAACCATTTACTAAATGATTTTGCGGTTTCGGTGTAAACGGCTCGGTTTGATTTCGATAAACGATTTTGGTTTCAAATTCACATCCTGCACCAAGGACCTGAACAAACCAATGTGGAACTATATAGCTTTATAACTTTCAACATCTAAAAAACAATGACAGAATTGGATTCTTGACTAGGAAGAATGGATTCCAGAATAAATAGAGACATCAATTCTATTGCTTTCATGACTTGTTTTAATAAAATTCATTGATGGGCAATGGACAATAGCTTTCACTTTTTCAGTGGTCTTCCATAGTGATTCTTCTTCACTCATTCCTTGCTCCACTTGTCAGATAGGATAAAAGTTATCTTCTATGCACATTTGAAGTCCTAAACAGGACCTGTTTAGCTGTTACCCCCTTCTATTTTAATTTTGTAATACTCACCGCAACCCTAATAGTCAAGGATGGTCCAGAAGGGAATCTGAACTAGCTTATCCAGTCCTAGATGTGGCTGAGGAGCTTCTCCTACATAGTTGGCATTATTGACTACCTCTGCATTGGCCACTATTCCTGTGGATCATTAGTCATGGAATTCTATCTTAGCTGTTCAACATTAGTGCATAGGACTAGCTTCATACTTGATCCTAAACCTCCATGCATGTCTCAATCCAAGTTTCTGTCCCTTTTTTCTGTTAATATAATTCAGGGTTTGCTTGCAGCGCTGCGGCGTTACAAATTGACGTCGATCATATCTCTTTCTTAGCCAAGGATATCTCATTGATTGCTTTAAGGGCTTACTTTCTTTTAGGATGTACAAATCTCTGCAATCATTGAAATTGATTTAGAGTTGTCTATCAAAGTATTGTGTGAGGATTAACACTAGCCCTCCTAGGAAATTTTTATTTTCTTTCTATAATCCCGGATTGTGATTAAGCTTCAATGGCAAATATTTTTGATACTAAGCTGTCGACGCCTCTACGTTAGCTTGATTGCTCTGACTGTCATGAGATAGGTTGCAGATATGCCCACATCATTTTTATCAAATCCAATGTAGTAATTGACTCAATTTTGTGAATATTGGATACAGAATACAAAAATTGTTACTCATCGCCTAATCTTTACTTGATGAGCTACTCAATATTGTTCGCCGTCTTAAGCCTGTGTGGACACCAAGGGTACATACATTTCTTGATCAAGTCGAAATTGATAAACGGAGAAAACATACTCATTGTCATTCCAGGATAGAAGCCTCCTTTTCAGGGATAACACATATTCATTGATCAGGCAATGAACAATCTTCTTACTTTGTGAATGAATCTCCGGCATATTGGACATACCTTGTTTTCCCCTTCGATGATCCTGAAAGAAAGACATCCCTGTTAAATCTCAAAATGAACTGAAACATGCAAAAATAGCTACTGACAAATTTGTTTGTATACCTCTGAGCACATTCATAACATGTGGCACAGTGGCCACATGGAACAAAGAAGCAATTCCGTTGTTCATCGTAGCAAATTACACATATCTTTCCATCATATAAGTCCTCGGAGGTGCTACACATTGTCGAATCTGGATCTTCGTCACTTGTTCCATAATCAATTTGAATTCTCTTCTCTTGCAGTAATGGATTGGTTTCAGTCACTGGTACTTCCTCTACGGTACTGTCTACAGATGCCTCACCATCACAGGCTCCAAGGTACTTCAAGATCAAACAAATAAAGATTGCAGCTAACCCTGAATGGAATGTAGAGTAGGTTCATCAAATCATAGAGGCCATGGGTGTCTATCAAATGGCAGAAAGAAAAGGAAGAATCAGAAAAAGCTTGTGTCTAGCATACCTAAAATTGCGACATAAGTAGCCAAACGAGCCACAAACGAAAGCTCAACAGACCATCCACTGATGTCCCCCTGAAATTTTGTTAAGCACTACCAGTTTAGAAGTTCATTCTTTAGTGAATGAGATAAGGGTTTATTCTCATCAACCGAGATAAAGGCAGAGTATTACATTGTTTGGAGTGGTTAAGACAACATATTTCATACGGGGGAAGTGAAGCTTCAAGTGACACAACCCATTTATTGCTGAACACTTGCTCACTGCGTTAGTGACATCATACATCTTTGATGAAACATTGACATTCAACATCATTACGATGCTTCTAGGGTTCATGTTCACTAAGTGGATGTAGTAACTGTTATCTTCCTCAATGATACATTCAGCTTGTCCATTACCTGGACAAAGATTTTCAGATTAAACTGCATTCTAAAACTGAACAAAAGTTCTCCAAAAGTCTCCGTCTCTTTAAAACTTATTTTGGTGCTTTCATCCTTCAGTTCTAAGAAATTTGTTCACACTCAATTCTACCAAGGTCTACTGATCCTAAGAACCATTATTTCCTAGAACTAGGTTGACTGTCTCCTATAAATTAATCAAGGACAACCTATGAAAGGTTAAGTACCAATACTAGAGAGTCCAAACCACAAGGAAGTTCCTGGTTAATTAGTTTGGATCAGTGGAGTTGATAAGCACCATAGAAATTAAATGCTTATCTCCCTGTTCCAACACCCAAAGAGTCCATGTAAATACTTGAACTTTCAACTCTAATGTGAGTACCAAGTACGAGAAAAACTTCTCATGTAGACTCTCTCACCAACTAAAGCTTGATATTCTGCTAGATGTTGAGCACCTATCTTTAAATTATGGGACTTTCAACTCCAATGACTCAAATGAAGCCTCACTAGGATCACCTCATCTCTTATAAAACATTTCTGAACTAGTAATATGTGTTATTTATTACTTTATGCAATAATAGAACAAAACTGAATGAATAGATTCCCTTACCATTTGTTGGATGGCTAAGAGAAAGTGAATTGGAAGAACTCGACAACGATCTTTTTAGTGTCTGCTCTCCTGTTGGAAGATCCATAGACAAAGTAGATCAAGTAACCAGAATCATATTCCAAGACAGAGAGAAAAAAAAGTAAGGAGCCTCAGCCCCAGAGAAGGGGGTTTTTTTTTGGGGGGGGGGGGGGGGGGAGAGAGAGAGAGAGAGAGAGAGGAAGGGATTGAGATTACCTTTAGTTAATAGAACTATGAGATCACTGGAATTGCCAATTGGAACTTCCCATCTTATTTGGATCCTAGAGCCCTTGTTCAACCACAAAGAAAACCCCTAAAGGAGGAAAAGTTGAACCTTATCATTAAGCTCTTCTTTTCATCACTACAAACAAAAAAGAGAAATTAAGAAAAAGGGCTTCTGCAAATTACTTGTTGGCGGTACGATCCAACGACCAGATCTTTTGATACATTCCAGTTTGTTTCCAAGCTCAATTCCGGCTTCTTCACAAACCCATGAAGAACAGCACCTTTCTTGGCGCTATCTATTACCTGAATCTGCTGTACAAAGATTGAATTTGCCGTCAACAAATGCGATGAGCTCGGTCCAGGCACCATACGACAGTTCCCGTAATATCCATATCTCAATGTCACTGACACTGAAGAAAGAAGAATGAAAAACTTCTATCAGAATTTAACAGAGTAAAGCAATGAGAAGAGAGAAACAAAAATATAGGACTAAATTACATGCCACATAACCATAGCGTTAATGGAGCAAGCAACCGAGCACAGCTTTCTTGCCAATGGTTCGAATAGCTTGGAGATGCATATGCTCTGTACATGGCTGCCTGTGACTGTTTATGTGTCTACAGGAAAGGAGTGGAAATTAGTGGAAAATGACTACAGAGAAGTAGAAAGAGTGGAGTGGGGTGAGGAAGGAGGGAAGGAGCTACTGGTCTTACCTTACCAATGGGCAAGAAACAAAGATGGACAGAGAAGACTAGTGGGTAAGGAATTGCGAAACTCTTCTTCTCTGCTCTGAACTCTCAGGACTCTTCAAGTCTCAACTACCAGCTTTGGTAAGTATGGCGGGTGATGGAAGGTAAGCTTTTGAAAGGTAGTTTGGTAGGCGGTGGTCGGTAATAGCCGTTATGAACGGTGATAGCAATAGCATGACCCGAGGGAGGATGAAATCTAATCCTATCTAGGGCAAAAAGCATCGTATGGCAGACGAAACGTCCGATGGACCTTACCCGGTTGCGAATTTTCGGATATCTCGACCGTGTAGTACCCAGGGACCCGCACCAATTTCAGCCCACCCAGACCACATCTCAGCCCTCATTTGTCTCCTAACTGCTTTAGTAAAGTATAAGCCTGGGCTGCGTGACCTTGTGTGATGTAGCCCAAATTCAGTATTGATAAATATAACTAATCTCATGGACTATTTATGGGCTAGGGCCTACTTTGCTGCATCTTATATGTATTCTTGGAATTGCATTTTAGGATGATAATGCATTTTAAGAAATTATGTCAAAAATGATCTTAATTTTGAAAAGTTCATTATACGATTTCAAACGTTTTCATGGTATATCTGTATAACTCATCTGTTTAACCACAATTTAGAGTTGAGAACTTGAGATCTTTGGGAGGTAGGGTGCTTGGTACCGACAAAATGTTAAGATTGAAAAACTGAGATGACAAATATATGTTAAATAAATAATGAGTCCAGATGTTTAAGATGATGAAAAATTAATGTTGCATTTTTTTTAACCCTTAGTCTGTACAAAATCGAGATCTCAGCCGCTAATCGTCCAATTTAAATTGGTAAGAATCAAGAAACGTCGATACAGGATTGACCCAAAATCGAGGTCTCAGCTGCTAATCACCCAATTTAGATCGCTCAGAATCAAGATTAGGCTCAATTGATTCCACTTCCATCAATAGGAATTTTAGATCCTAGTTGAAAAGTGTAATCGTAATACAAGGAGGGCCATGGGATCTACTGCTGAAGAGTTCCTCACGATGTCAGTGTGGAGAATCTCCAACGTCACACCAATGGTAGTGCAAAGAACAGCGGTATCATTCATAAGAAAGAAAACAAAAAAAAAATTCCATATGAGAGCGATGGTAAGCTGGCGTCTTGAGAAACATTTCCCCATAATTAGTTGCTCGCTACGTGAGGAAAATGGAAAGCATGAATCAACTAATTATAGAATGTTTAAGAACATCAACTCCCTTCAAAGATACAAACTGGAATTAGCTTGTACCCAACTGCTCGGTTGACATTATTAGCTCAATAATTTTAAGCCTTTCACTTCTTATGCACTAGATAAATAAACAAAATTTTCAATTTGTTCTGACAAATAATATCTGTAGCCATCACAAGGTTCAAGACTTCAAGCTATCAGTAATTCAAACAAAAAACAAAAAATGAAAAAAGAGGTTCATCAAATGGAACCTGTATCATTATAATACAAACTCGAGGTGCACAAACCATGAAAGGACATAATTATCAGATCATGTTGCCAAAGCATTTCCTGTTAACCTGTAGAGAGCCGCAGAATAGTGGGTCTGATTAACCTGCCTCAGTACGCTCAGTAAGAACCCAGATTCCGGTATGTGAGAAAAAAAATGTGATCATGAGAACGCTATCCATTTCCAGATCTCAAAGGAAGACGAGTAAGTACACTGGCTCCTGAACAACTCAATCACTGGGAGCATCAGTGGACTGACTGGACTCTACATCACCTGACAAGGTCAGAAGCTCCATCAGCTGCAAACGGTACTCTAGACCTCTGAGATAGTGTCCCAATAGCATGCACCTTATACAAGGGGGAGAAGAAAGACATTAGTAAGGAACTTGGCATTCAAAACAACCCAATATTCATGCAGAAGCTTAAAACTATTAAAAGTTTTCCTCACCAGAACAGGAGGCGAGCAAGGTAATCCCGAGTAACTGAAATGAGCGGCTGGAATTGAATGGAAGTGTTCTCAAGAAGTTCAGTACAATCTTCATCCTTACTAATCCCAACTGATGCGTTATCTTGGAGAAAAGAAG
The DNA here is from genome assembly GCF_013358625.1 of Macadamia integrifolia. Taxonomy (NCBI): domain Eukaryota; kingdom Viridiplantae; phylum Streptophyta; class Magnoliopsida; order Proteales; family Proteaceae; genus Macadamia; species Macadamia integrifolia. Next base: position 4,296,037 of record NC_056559.1, read on the forward strand.
CGTTTGAATGCATCTTAGGAGAAAGGGTAGCAAGGAGACCATGTATGACACTATGAATGGTCTCTTGCAACTCAGGGGATGTTGGTTCTGACAACTCAGCCACCTGTCCAAGAAACAGCAGTAGTACTACAACATAAGGCACAAGATAGAATCACTGAAAGAACCTTCAAGGGATTCACCCCCCCCCCTCTTCTTTGAAGCCTAGGTTCATGGTCAAAAAGCATGACGAGGAAATTTCTGTCTACTTTCTTTAGAAGTAATGGCGTATTAATGTATCAAAGGGAAGAGTAAATCCAATGTATAAGAAAATCAACACAAAATTGACAAGAAACATAAAGCACCAACCCTAAAGCTCAATCCAAAGGACTTAATTAAATAAAATTTTAAAGAAAAAAAAAATTCAATGACATGTGGCACCAACCTTGTCGAATGCAGTCCAGTTATAAAATGCAGATCACCATGCTTTATGGTAATTACAAGAATGTCAGTCATCTACTCTTCCATTACTGGACTAACCCATGCTCTTTTTTAAACTTCATTTGTCCTTTATAAGGCCTTCAAGTTGCACCATCACTACTAATTTGTATAATTGTGGGTCTTTACATAGTTTAGGTTTTGTCCCAAGAATTACCTCAAACAGAGCCCGATTGAAAGGCAAGGATCCATGGAGCCAACCCCATTTATCTGATTTTTTCTGACTCACTGGTGTTGTGTTATTTTCCTTTTTTGTCTTCGCTTGGATACATGTAGCCGACCCCATCAGGTTGGGATAAGGCTGAGTTTGTTGTTTTTTCTTTTGGCTAACCTAGGTTCCCACAAGTCCATTTATTTCTCATTCCACGATTCGTACATACCAACATCCTCACCTCAAGCAATTTCAATCAACATGATACTTAATTTCCCAACCTTCTGTCCCATTAAGCATGGCTGGTCTAAAAGCTGCCTCATATAATTCTTTTAGTTTTGTCAGTACATTAGCAAACAAGTCACATTAAACTTCAGAAACACTACCACACTCAACCAACATGCTTTAGTTCTGCAAAAACAGCCAAACACATCATATATGTTGCACCATCTTCATAGATCATTTAACCAAGAAGACAAGTATAGGCAATCAAGTTACCATGATTAAAAAAAAGAAAGGTAGTCAATTTTCCTAATCCAGCTTTAGTAAAATTGCCCCAATGTATTCTTAGCCTGGAATATCTTAAAACCTTGAAATTCTAAAGCATCACCCAATGGATCTATCTTAATATTTATCTCCTAATCTTTTCAGTCCTTGATACAAAATCATTGGCAGAGAACATAAATAAAGGGATCCTGGTTCAATCCTTGAAACAGAATCAGAATCCTCAATAGACAGTGAAAGCAGTGTAAAGATAAAAGTTTACTTAGTTCCTCTCTCTCTCATCTGCACTTTCCTTTTTACATGAACATCCTCCAGCCTTTACTGCAGGAATGATTAATAGTGCTTGACCAGATTTGAGCTTCTTTCAAGCTTTCTGCACCTCAGGTTAGCAGACTTCTACTCCTCTGGATAGCAAAAGAAACAGTTTTCTATTCAAAGGTTGTGTTTGGTAAAAACGACGTTTCATGTCAAAAACGGAAATTTCAGTTTCTGTGTCAAAATGCCTTTTATTTTTATTTTTTTTTGGGGGGGGGGGGGGG
>NC_056559.1:4297724-4302036 GCF_013358625.1 Macadamia integrifolia
GGAATGACGGAACTACCTTTCGTCATTCCGTCAATTCTTGTTTCTAGCGTTTTTTTTTCCAAAAAAAACAAAACACACCATAAATGCACCAAACGTTTTGTTCCGTTTTTTCGTTCCCATAGAACGAAAAAACTCCAGAAACGTTTTTCTGGAACGTTACCAAACGCAGCCAAAGACAATTTTTCGTTTGCTTCTGTGAAAGATCATCCAAGAATAGACTTTGTTGAACACCTTGAGAGTCGGTATCAACAGGTCACAGTTTGCAGATTCTTCAAATCCCCTACAGTACCCATATTGTCGTAGAGGTGACATGGAGAGAAGTACAGAATCATGCCAGAACAATATAGGGAATGACACAAGACAGACCTTAATTTAATGGAGACTAGTCTAACCTAGTAACAAACTATTTAATGGAGACTAGTCTGACCTAGTAACAAGCTTCAGAACTAGTCCAAGATAACAGGATCTCAGCACCCAAAAGTGATTAGAAAGAGATGATGCACAATAGGGAATATCTTAAATCTGTGACTAAATGGTAAAACAACTAAATAACTTCAAATTTACTTGCTATTTACATGGACAGAATAGAGGAAATAAGATAGAAGAAGAAAGATATGACTTGAAGAGTCTCACCCAAGCCTAGGCTAGTATCTCATCAACACCCCCACCCCCAAAAAAAAAAAAAAAAAAAAACTCTCTCAGCAGGAACAGAATCTCACTGGAGCTCTGTTTCTCACAGAAGAATTGTATAAACTCAATGCCATTCAAATTCTTAACTTTTTCAAAATGCTTACGAATAGGCTCCTTTTATAGAGTGGTTGGGAGAGTTCTAGACTCATTGGGACTTTCTCTTAGACTTAATGGTCTTTACATTTCCAAGGACTTACATTGGGACTCTTTCCAAGATATTTAATGAACCTTACATTTTCTAGGTCTTTCACAACTAACAATTAAACCAACCTATGGAGATCCCCAAGAACATATTGATATCCCCAAGACTTCACAAATTTATAGGACTAGATACTACTAAGGCTCTCTTTGGCATAGTATATGTTTATGTTTATTACCTATTTATTAATAATCAATTATAATAACATATTATGGATTATAAACAATAATCGTTCGGTCAATACTAGATATAATAGATTATATAATAAAAAAGTAGGTTTAGCATGCCTAATGTAGAATACATTATGTAATATTGTTCATTCTCAATTGCAGGGCAGGGATATTCAGTCAAAACTTGGAATTGACAGAAGCCAACCCATTCCAGCCAATCTAGATTTGTCAATCCATAGGATTTCTAGGGATGGGGAGAGAGATGCCAACCCAATTCAAATGAATCTAATTGGTCGATTCATAGGATTTCTAGGGTTTTGGGTGTGTGGGTGTGTGTGTGTGTGTGTGTGTGTGTGTGTGTGTGCGTGTGTGTGTGTGAGAGAGAGAGAGAAAGAGAGAGAGAGAGAGAGAGAGTTTGGTGAAGAGAGAGAAAGAGAGGGTAAGAAGTCAGAGAGAGGGTGAGAGGTGCGAGAGCGAGATTTGGGTGAGATGAGAGAGACTTGGGCGAGATGAGAGAGAGAGAGGGACGAAGGAGCAGATTGCAGAATCGTTGGATGTTTTAACTTTTCTTTTGGTAAAGGTTGGATGTTCTTAACGGGTTTCACCAAAGGATTGGACTCTATTTGAAGGGATTTTTATAAAAATATGCAAATTGATCCTTTTACCCTTAGTTTGAGCCATTAAAACATGTGCTAATTAATGGTCTAGCGCATAAACAATAATAATCGCTTTATCCCAATAAATCATAAACACCTCTCTACTTGTTTATGAATTTATTGATATATTAATTTATTTTAATAAGAAATAAGGGTCATAAATCATGCCAATCGCCTCTATTTATGTTTATTAGTAAGATAAATATAAATTTAAACTATACCAAAGAGAGCCTAAGTGGTTAAATTCGTATCAGATCACTATTGGGTGTTGAGATCCTATTATCTTGGACTCGTTCCAAAACTTATTATCAAGTTAGACCAGTCTCCGTCACTTCCCATACTTATACAAGCAACCACTTAGTATAAGAAAAGAAAGAAGAAGCTTGTGCCAACATAAAATAAAGAAGAATGTGTTAACATTGAATATATCATACAATAACTCCTCATAGAAAAACCATGGTTCATGGATATCTATCGAGTAGCAGGATCTGTGAAGAAAGAGACCAGCCCATAGACTACAAATATCATAACCGTCTCTAAAACATGGAAGTTAGCGAGCACAAGTAAGATTCTGTAATCAGAAATCTAAGAGCAAGTTAGCAGCATGAAGAGTGTATGCTCCCTGCTCCACCGCTTACCTTATATCAACATATCAGGAGCCTTACCTCAATATGAACCTAGAAACCACTAGCCCCTTGCATAGTCATAGAAAATGACAGGGAAAGGAGAGAGAAATTAGAGGTGTGTGGGGGGGGGGGGGAGATCTAACAAATCATCTAAAGGAGGATAGTGCTAGTAATATCCCAAGATTTTCAAAGAATAGAAGATTGACAACAATGTCTCATACATAACTACAGGTACTTATTTTAAAAATTATTTCCAATGCAGCACCAGCATCTACATCTTTTAATAAAACAAAATATAGAAAGGCAAACCTTTTCCGGTTGCAATGATCTTAGGTAGTCCAGCAAGTCATTCTTTTCTTCTCCAACAAACTGTTGCATTTGAAGAGCAGCATTTTTCCTTTTGATTTCACGTAGTTCCTTCATGTTAAAAAGAAGACAACGAAATACCAATAAAAATAAATAAGCTACAAGGTTGCGATCATACATTTATAAGCCCCTATTGCAGAGAGAAAATATACTAACATTCTTCTGGGCTCAACTTCTGGAGCATTCAGAAACCAGCTTTTTGAGAGGCAAAAGGTGGTTCCAATAAGATTCCTTCCGTTGGAGTCTTTACTGCCTCCTACCCAATAAACCAAGAAGCTGGGGGTGGCAAGCTTATGAGCTATTGCATGAAGCAGTAAATGTTCCATCACTAGGAATCTCATTGGACCGGCCCTTTGCAACTCCAAAAGCTGTTTTTCGAAGCCGTCCCCCAAACATGCACTAAGAGCACATGCAAAGTAGTAAAATCAATGGAGTTCCTCCATGCATCAGAGATACAAGCTAAACTAATAATGGATACAATTCAGAATATGCAGAAGTCATGGTCGATGATGTACTCAACTACGTAAGCTCATGAAAATTATCAATAAATTTGCATTCTGAAGGTCTTTGAGCCTTAAACTAAAAGACACTAACTTCTTTTCATTAGTTAAAACTTTCAGACAAATAGAGATTCGATTCACTGACAAACAGATGTTTTCACCTGCATCTCTAAGTTTGTACTAGAGAAGAGAATAAAGCAAAGGAAGCTTCTTTACACATCAAACAATAAGACTGAAGAAATGCAGATGGCAAGAACCAACCAACAACCTATTCCAAAAGAAACAAGCAACATATTCCAACCAGTCCGTCATGCGCAACAAGAGGTGATGCACCAAATATCAATGATTAGAATTTAATGGGGGTATATTCTCAATCTCAAAGAAGACTTTAGGAGCGAGAAGTAACAATTTTAGGGTTGGGGGAAGAAACCAGTGAATCAAAGTTTCTAAGCTTTTGGACAACAATATAACCACATATAGGTCACGGACATGCATGTTTTGTGGGTATGCAATAAAAATATCAATGTGTACGAAATCAGAAAAATGGATTCGGGCTTGTGCATAAGATGAGATATGATATAGTTGGGCAAAACAGAAACGAACGAATCATGTCAACTAGTATACTCTTATGCCAATGAACAGAAATCCCTCCACATATAACACACTTTTATTTCTCACTGCAACTGTCATTATCATTTAGTTTTAGGTTACTCAATGTCAGACACCACAAAGTGAAGCAAATATTGAAAAAAAATAAAATAACTATTGCATCAGCACATACCTTTTTGACAGAAGAAAAGCGAGTCTGCAAATGGAGAATATATTGTCTAGCCTCAGGAGTCATTTCACCAATACCTTGAATTCCCAGACCCTCATATGATAGGTCATCTTCATATCTTTCAGCTTTACCTAACAAGTCATTTTCTCCAGAAAAATCGAATGTTCTCTGGTCTGCATCGGGTGACATCCCCTGAGCATCAGGTTTAGTATTTTCTGGTTTTTGGTTTTCGAAATTCCCTTCGTCTATCTGAAAGTTCTTTTCAAGGCAAAGCCTATATTCAGCATTGCGTAGTGTATACCTGGAATATATGAAGGGGGGGGGGGG
>NC_056559.1:4302056-4315704 GCF_013358625.1 Macadamia integrifolia
GGGGGGGGGGGGCACTTATTATTCTTCCCCCCTACTCAGTACTAACAGTATAAATTGCTGAAAAAGGTATTACAGGAAACGAATATGAATAGTACCCAGTCATCATGGAAGAGACCAACAACTTGGATAGGGGCTCCCAAAAAGACTCAATGAAGACTTGAAACTGATCAGAAGGAAGCAAGCCTAGCATACCGGAGATAGTCCTTTTCATGGCATCCACAGTATTGGGCGGGACATCCTTTTGTATAAGGCTTACATCCAACGGTTCTATCTCTTGAATTAAATTCGAGAGAATGAATTTCTGAAACACAACAAAACCTAATGTATCAATTGCAAAACACAAAACAGATTAAAATAAACTGGAATTCCATAACAAAGGAGAAATTGTTACCGAAACGTAATTAAGGGAGTTAAAACGAATCGAATCATAGTAAGGTTAAAGTAAATTCGAAGAATTAAAGAGAGAGAGGGAAAACCAGACCTTAGAGGCGTTGGAGGAGTGCGATTTGCCATTGGCGTTGAGCTCGTCGAAGGAAGCAGAAGCAGATGGCGCAAAGACGAGGGGGTTTACCTTTCTGGCGTGATTACTCGTAGTAGGTGGTCGGAACTGGGAGAGAGAGAAGAGAGACGACGAGAGAGGAAGACGGTGAGGGGAAAAGAGAGGAGGAGGAAAAGAGGAAGGCAGACGGAGAGAGAAAAGGTTCCGCATCCCAATTCCCAACCAACCCTTTTCCTCTCAAGTGGCGTCTCTCTCCACTCTAGTCTCCCTCCGCCGAACCCCCATGGAAGAAGCTGTCTCTGCAATTATGGTGCGGGTGAGTCTCTCGAAGCGCAGCCGCCTCTGCCCGTGTTGTCTGTGGACCGCGTAGAGTAGTTGAGACGCTGACGGAAGCGAGCATCGTTTCAACTGTTTTCTCCGCCTGAACCAGGACCGGATTGGCCGAGCCGGTTTTGGATTGAAAAGATATATCTGCTCCGGTCGATCCAATTTGTAATGCTGCCTCCGGGTTAGGCATTGAACCGGTGTGTGGCCCCAAATAAAGGTTATGCGCTGGTCATGGTTTTGAGTTTAAATTTTTGGGTAGAAAAGGTTGGCTGAGTTGTTAACCCATAAATATTCCCAGCTACTAGACACGGCACAGACCATCCGATTAGATCGGACGGTCCTCCTTCGTCCTGTTGAATGCCTCTCTCTTTTATGTATTATCTTCGTCACTGTGTTTATGGAAAAACGTTTCCTTCATCAAAGATGATTTGTGTATCTAAGGTCATTATTGTTCTTCCAATTTAATGAAGGTTAGAAATGTCTGCCAATGTTTCTTGGCATTTATCCAATGCCAATGATGACCATCAGTGAATGAATTCTTTTGTTGGTTTTGATAATGGGTTATTGTTGTTTGTAAATTGTGATTGAAGATAATGCAGTTGAAGCCATTGAGTCAGGTTGTGAAGTGCATCTCATCATACCCCAAGAAGAGGTTGTGAAATTACATTTGTAACCCTAACTTTTGTCTCCTGTATATAAATTTCAAGCTGGAAACCTTTTAAATTCAATTCTATCATTTTGATATAATTTCACATATTTATCCCTTATTTTAATTTCCTTTACATCTTTTTTTTGGGTGCGGGGTCAGGCGTGTCTTGCAAGTTTTGAGATAATACATACCATTTATGTATTTGCATATTATTAGCATTTCTAATTATAATTTTATTTTTGAAAAAAAAATATTGTTTTATTTCTTCACTAGGCTTTCAAAGTGTTATTTTAAGACTAAGCCTCTTTAACCCATGATGAATAACGAAACTTTAATCCACACGATCTAATCTTTCAAATGGACTAAAGAATGATATTTTAGATCTCGATGGATGGGAGTTAATGATGCTATTCACTATTCAAGTGTAGCCTCTCATATCACTATAATGAAGAGATACTATCTTCATCTTGGTGGAGGAAAACTTGCTTATTTATTTGATGGTTGATTATGTTTTAGTTAAAACTCAATATGTGAGTTAGGGGTGTCAATTCGTGGCCTGACCTGACTAAACCAATCGGGACCGACCGTTTATAGATCGACCCAGCCCGGACCGTTTATTAAATGTGTCGGGCTTGAGCCCAGCCCGTTTATAAATGGTCGGTCTTGGTTTTGCTAATTGGACCGTCGGGCGCCCGACCGAGACCGACCGAACAACGCCCGATCGAGACCGGCCTATTGTGCACCGACTTGGCCCGACCCTTTAATGATTGTAAAATACATATTTTACCCCCCAAATTAAAGAATAAAAACTAAAAAGTAAAGACATGTTCACATTTTAAATAATGGTTATATTTGGTATCATTTATTGATTTATTTTCATTTTTTTGGGCTTGCATGAGTGGGCCGGAATATAAGAGCACATTTTAAAGAGGACCCGTTTAAAAACCGATTAAAGCCCGTTTAATATTAAACATGTCCGTAGCCCGGTTAAGGCCCGACTAAAATCCGATTAAGATAGCCCGATTATAACCCGAGGCCGACCGACCGAATATAAAGTGTACCATGCCCTCAATAACTAAGCCCGATTAGTTAAATGTGCGGACACGGTGTAGCCTTTGAAAGTCTTCAAGACCGATTAAGCCCGATCGAAACCGAACCAACCCGATTGGTTGACACCCCTAATGTGAGTAGAGAACCCTTGAGTGGTTTCACACGCTTTAGTTTAATTTCTACTCTATCCAATCAATCTAGAATACACACACCCTAAGTGTGCTAGACTAGAAAACCTTCTCCTCTTTTGAGTATAATTCTGAGATGCTAAAAATATAAGGGAAATAATTTACAAATGGTTGGCCAATGTTGAGATTGGACGCTATTGAACATGTGGCTCACTTTATCCCAAGATTACTATGACCAAATTAGCATTCCAGCTGCCAAAGTATGCAAGTTGTAAAGAAGAAAAACTTTCCCAAAAAAGAAACACACATCCATGTAGAACTATTAATACTTTCTCTTATTTGTTAGAGATTCGAAATGCCTTTATACTGCTCCTCACACCTGTCTAAGGGCAATAATAGTTGTATGACTTGAGAAAAATTACACTACTTTAAGGTGTCAAATAATTTGTGGTCTCATTTTTTTTTTGACCCTTTTGAGTATTACATAAATTTTTTTTTTCCTACAAAGATAATATTGTCACTTCACACGTATATATTGAAAAAAACATGTAAATAGATGACAATTTCTATTATCATTATGATAAATCATTTTTTATTTATTTTTAAAAATTCTTATATATCTTTAACTTAAAGAACTTTTCAAATAAAGATAATAAATAATTAAATAATTTAAAATTCTAAATAAACTTATAGAGGTGGTATTTATACAGTCCCTCCTTTAACAAAAATACTATTATTTGATTCCATTAGAAAAGATCAAAAGAGGATACTGAAAATAGTGGTGACTTGCCTAATTGATTGTTGCTTGTTCTCCATGCTAGAAGTTCCCTTACCAAGTCACAACCTCATTCATTAATGTGAATATTGTCCATTCAAAGGGTGGGGTCCAGGGTTCAAAGGGCTCTTAATCATGGAAGCATTTTAATCACTGATATTCCCTTCCAAACTGGAAAGTGGGATTGTGAGAACAAAAGCACGTGGGCTACAAGGGATAAAGTTTTAACAAAAGCAAAAAAGTAAGAGAAATTGGGCGCTTTATTGACTTATTCCAAGCTAGGGTTCAAAAGCCACAAAAAGGCAAATTGGTGAGAAGCTGGAATGGGTTAAGTAAACCACTCCTCTTCCACATGGTGACATTTCATTTCGTAATATTTTGACATTTTCTCTATCAAATTTTATTCCTTTTTAAGTTTGTCTGTTTTTTTTTTTTGTTAGAATTGAGTTAAAAGTTATAATTTCTTTTAGGAAAAAAATTGGGTATGCCATCGATATCATGTATGCTAGCATCCATTGTGTCTATTTCTCTTTTCTCTTTTTCTGAAATAATCCTCATATCCTTCCTGAATGATATTCCATCATATGTTCTTATTGATGCTATTCACTAGCATATTTGATATCGGCGGTATACCTATTCCTCTCCCTTTCTTTTTATTTAGATAAAATTATCACTGAAACCTTGGTTGTTTGTCAGAATATGATTGGGTGAGAAAATTGTATATTTTCTAATAAACTACTAAAATTGCATGTGTTTGACTGTCTCGGATGAAAATTTGAAAAGAAAAATAGACATAAATCAATAAATTTTTATCTATAATCTGCTTATGTGGTAAGCTATTTTTCTCACTCTATCTTCTCATAAAATTCCACATATCTTGGTGAGATTTTGAGAGGAAGACTTGGTAGAGTGGGGTTCACAAATTTTAACTTATTTCCCTTATTTTACTATTCTTCAATTGTCTATTGTGTAACCACACTATATGTGGGGCCCCTTAATTTTAACTTCCTCATCTTTTTTTTTTCGACAAACAAACAAGGCCTTAGTGCTGCTTATGGAAAGATAATTTGATAAATCAAACTATCGAATGACAAAATAAATAAATAAATAAACTAAGTTACATGTTATTCACCTTCATATATTGATATCTTTCCCTTGCATTTTTAGTCATTCATTTGTTGATCAAAATATAAAAAAAAATCTTTAATTTTCTATATTGTTATATAGGTAATCGGAATGGATTAAAATCACAAGTTGTCAAATAATCGTCTAGGAGTCCATGCACCCTTGTTGGACAAATGCCTCTAACATTTAGGTGTAAGGGTCACCTCGTCACTTGCTTTTTGTCATCTTAACATCTACTCCAATTCTAATGCTTTGAATCACCTAAATGCTATTTTAATTTTATGGTTAGAAATTTATAAGTACTCAAGAGTATCACGAGACCTACGTGTACACAAATATTTGAGCTTGAATATGTTAGACTGTAAGTAAATAGATTTTTTTTTCATATAAAAAATGAGAGAAAGAACACTACTTGTCTACATTCTCTACGTCCAGGATATTGTGAAAAAACTCCCCTATCCCTCTAGTTTTCATTGTCGCATATCTAAGCGTAAGGGGTACAAATGCATAGTATTATTTGTAAAATAAATAAAATACAATAAAATAAAATAAAAAATAAAAATGATGAGCTTATGCATCTTTCAGTTTTTTGTAAACCAGACATACCCTTCAACTGAGGAAAACCGGAGCTTTCTTTTGCTCTATGTGCGGTTCTGTGTTTTTCTGCGTATCTATCATTAATTACCCAACGCGTTTCTCGATGGTAACTCGTAACTGTAACACGACGCCAGGGAGATAGAGAGAGGAGGCTTCCTTTAGATTTCAGACTCTTCTGCCTGTTAGTTTCTCTCTCTAACTTAACAAGAAAAAGAAAATGCGTAAGATAAGACGTAAGCAGGAATTTGGTTTCTGGAATCTTCGTCTGTAACATTCTTCTTCCCCTTCCATTCCCTATATAATTACAAACAACAACAAAAGAAGAAGAGCTCAGCAGAAATTCCTTCCTTCAATCGGTTCGTTGGTTCTCTTGATCGATCTTCTTTAGTCTGCTGCGTCGGTTTGTTCTTTGGAAATGAGCGAACCTAAGTATGCTTATCCATATCCCGCCCAAGGTACCTTTCTTAAACGTTTAATTTGTAATCTGGTTCATATTACAGATGGGGGTTTTTTTTTTTGGGTTATCTTACTCCTTTTTAATTCAAGATGCAATTTCTTTCATATCCCATCTTTAAGTTTTGAATAGTAAAGGCACCAGTATCTTCCTCAAAGATTTACAGTTTTATTTGCATCGTCTTTAAATTTATTTCTGGTTTGGAGGTTGGTTGGCTTGTATAATTATCCCAATCTTTCTGATTTCTTACCTGCCTCTGCACTGCAAGTGATCTGGGTGTTGATGACGGGATTTGTTCCTCTGTAACTGTGATGTGTTTGAACTTTTGCATAACAAACCCTCCCCCTCCCCCAAAATAAAAACCCTAATCTCTATGGGAGGGTCGGGTTTCCTTTTACCCTGAGAAAATTTTTGATACTTGTGCATCTGAGTCATGTATGTAAGAATTTCTGAATCTTTTTTGACAAACCCCTTTAAATTGTGACAGGGTATTACCAAGGGCCACCTGTAATGGCTGCTCCTCCTCCCCAATATGCTGCGCCACCAGCTAGGAGAGAAGCTGGGTTCCTTGAAGGATGGTATGTGATATCATCTGGCTAAATTTCATGTCTTCTTTCTTATATAATGCTGTTCTGGGTTTTCTTGAGCTGAAACTCTATTCCTAAATTTCCTCTGTTTTGTTCTTTGGCAGTCTTGCAGCTTTATGTTGCTGCTGTCTCATCGATGAGTGTTGCTGTGATCCTTCCATCATATTTGTTAGTTGACGATGATGATGGTTCTGATGTGCTTACACAGATTATTATTCTGGTTTTCTTAATGTTTGCTTTTGATGGTGGAGGTTAATTTTGTTGATCATGATCTCTTTTAATAGGATAATTAAGATCCTTTTCCGTGTATACTTCTCCACTTATTTCAACTTCTTCTTCCTTTAATAATGTAATGTAAATGTTAAGAGATTCTTATGGTTTGTAGGTATTGTTACTGTTTCAATTATACCCTTAGAAAAATTATAACCTATGATTGAACAAGAACTCCTTTTATTGCTCCTGTTCCTCTTGGGTTATGCTTGGTAGTCTGGTTTTATTTAGATCAGAATTGAGAATTGAGAATTGAGAATTGAGGCCATGAGAGAGAGAGAGAGAGAGAGAGAGAGAGAGAGCCCAACTAATCCTTTACCCAAAAGTTAAAAAAGAGTGGAGTGGGGGATATATTACATCAGCTCCTCACGCCTGCAACCCACTCTCCGGTTAAGGAGGAGAGGCGATCCCATGAATTCCGGCAACCCACCCCACACCTGCTACCAACAACTAGCTTGGCTGGCACTGGGAGAATGGCGGTTGTCCAAAGCTTAGACGAAAGCGAAAGTTGATCGCTCCGTGGTGGTGGCCCGGGGGTTTCGACTATTTTTTTATAGAAATAATTGATTTGCGTCATTAGTATGGATTTTCTAACGTCGGCGGTTTTTCATTGAACGGTGGGCGGAGATTTTTAAGAATCGCGGTGGTCGGGGAGGTCCTGAGACTCCTGACTTGTGGACGTTGTATTTGAGATTGCGGTCGATGTCGGTATTTTTGTTTTAGACGTAGTCGAATATATCGGAAACTGGCGACGGCTCTTTTTATTTTTATTTAATTTTTTTTTTGGGTGTAACGGCTCTTTTTATAATTACGAAAGAGACATCTTTTGAATACTTTTGGATAAGCATCTCAATGGATAATGGGCCATGGTGAGAACTTAAAAGGAGATTTAGGGGTGAAAACAGAGACAGGTTGGGCTAATAAGATAATTCGGATCAGGTTTAATTCTGCTGAGTCCATCTATGCTCATCCCAGGCCTAATCTGATTCAGCCTAGCCTAGGTCCTGTTCAAGCTCAAAGCCGATTCAGGTTCACAAGGCCAAACTTATAACTTCAAGGAGATTCTAAGTGACATACCATTCCTCTATAGCAAGATAAGAAAGAACATTACTTGTCGGTGCAAGTACATGCCTAGACACAGTGGGTGCGGAAAGATAGTGTTGTTCCTGCACACTCTCTCATTGGCTTGCACGTCTGTGTGAGAAGGGAAGCATTCTCTTGCTACCCTCACTAGTTTTTGCCATTTCTATGTGTTGTTTTGAAAGCTTTTCATAGTCTCATTCCTCTACTTATTGAGCACAACTCGAGTAGTTATCGACAAGACCCTATATTTTGTAGCCATTTAGCCAAAGATAAGTTTCTCTCTCATAATTCTGGTACTGCATGTATAACATTTTCTTAATAGATAGGCTTTGATGAGGAGAGTTGTACTAATGACATCTTATTGTGATATATTAGCCCTTGGCAATCAACTGGCTACCCCTCAAAGTAGGTACAACAATTTTTAAGATCATACAATATTGAGAGTATATAGAATATCCATTATGGCTACAAACCTACAAGTGTTAAAAGGGAGATATGGCTACAAGCAGATAATATATCGAAGAATACATTTTAAACTTGTTATCCAATGAAACATACACTATCTGTTCTTCCCAGGATGTGGTTTGATTTCAACATATGGCTAATGTTGTTCACTTCAAAAATTTGATTATGATGTTTTTTTGTGTTATCGGAACAAAAAAAGGGACACATTCATGGGTTGCCTAGATGGTTAGGGCGAATTGGGAATTGTGTGGATAGGCGCACGAAAACCTTGGTTAACAAAAACATTAGGTTGATGCATCGAATGATTCCGATCCAATGACGGATATTTAACCTGGGGTTTTTGAAATACAAATCGAAAATGGACAAAGAAGCTTCCCACTTTGTCTTGGTCCTTCTCATGCTTGGTTGCTTTTAATGCTTACATCTATTTCAAAAATTGTTACCCTTCTTTGTAAATTATAACAACTTTCGACTTTTTTTTGTTGAAAAATGACGTAATGATATGTCACTTTCATATTAAAACTTTTTTATACCACTTATCTAAGAACATTTGGAAATAAAACAATTTAAAAGAAGATTCCAATTCTAACCAGACTTTATTCTCCTCCATAAAATGATGTGGCATTGTAATAAAAAGTCTAACAATGTACTTTTACAAGGAGAGAGAGAGAGAGAGAGAGAGAGAGAGAGAGAATGATGTTGGGGACTCGTGTAATGTCCTGGCTTCATTAACCTTGGCACAATATTGTTTTTTTTTTGTCCATGAGTATCAAACTTTAAAACGTGTTGTACCATGTTAACACGTTCAACTAACCCAACAACCTTTCATATAAATGACGTGAGATTAAAGTTTGCATACCCTCATCGATTTCCCAAACCTCATGGTACTTATCGTATTCTTAATAGAGACACTTCACCAATCTCCTAAGCGGATTTGTATATTTCCCATATTCTTGAATGTTACAACTCAGGATAATTCAGGTTGATATTTTAACTTTTTTTCTTCATACAGAGATTTGGTAAATCTTTTCTAAATTGTAACTTGTAATTGTAAAACATAATTTATATCAACTAATTTTGTAAGTCATTTTTCTATCCAAGTAGATCTAGGCAATTCCTCTAGACAAAGACTCAGTTTTTTCCTCTTTTCGGATAGTAAATATTTCTCAGAACATAGAGTGTGAATCAAACCCATGTTTGAATTGAAATTGAGATACTGATGCAAGTTCTTCCCTTCTGAAATCAGTATACGTCATATGCTGAAAGAAGTTGGACAATCAACGTTCTTTCACAACCACTGACCTATCTTCCTTCGCCCCCTCGTTGTTAGAGGTGTTCCAGAAATGCCTACGATCGAGTAAATAGCTCTACAAACAAATGGATCGGATCGAATTGGAAAATGGTAACTCAAAATGTTCTCAATCCGTTATCAAAATCTGTGTATCCCTGGATTTAAAATTAGTCAAAATCAAACCACGTAATTAGAAATCCACAAAAACACATGCATCTCCTTTTCTTTTTCATTTGTTTTTGTTTTTTGTTTTTTGTTTTTTTCTGTTTTTTTTGTTTTTTGTTTTGGCCATTATCTATCATTTTCCTCTAATCACAGTAAGGAGAAATAGGAGAAAATCTTTGAGTGTCTAGCTAAAAAATCTAGAGATGATTCGCAAGCCAACAAATAAAAAATCTAAGGAATTCTACCCATACCCTTTTCACGTTCTCATTTTCATAAAAAGCTACATCAGAAATTTCATCTTCTTCTTATCAACAAAGTGCCATGAGTCCCATTGGGAAAGTTACACGCGGCACACCAAATTCCAAATTGTTGACTCCATTTTTCCACGAAGGTGGACTTGGACTACTGTTGGAGATGTAAATTACCTAAAATACCCCCTATACTTGGCTGGTGCGATGAGCCGTCGAGGTCACTGATCACCTAAAATCGATCCACAGGGCCATGGCCCCATGATGTACATCCGACCACGTGCGAGGATTGGCCATATGTGGGCCCCAGCTTTTCTACATCTTTGGTTCGTAGTTATTTATGGGAGAGGGATAGGTATGCCTCGATATCAAGTATGCTAGCGGCTAGCACAAATAGGAACACATGATGGAGTATCATTCAGGAAGGATATGAGGGTCATTTCAGAAAAAAGGAAGAGAGAAATAGACACAATGGGTGCTAGCATACTTGATATCGACAGCATACCCAACCTTTTCCCATATATATATATGCATATGTTTTTTTTTTTGATAGAACCTAGCTTTGGGTTATAGGTCTTCACATTGTCATTATATGGACAACTTGCTTTGATACCATTTAATAATGGATAATCTAAAAGTATAGGTTTTGAAGGTGGAGACATCCTTCCCAAGGTTAAAAGTATTGGGATTGTATATTATCTGACCAATTTGACACACATGAGTGTGCAAATTTATCACACTGCCACTGCTCTCTCTCTCTCTCTCTCTCTCTCTCTCTCTCTCTCTCGTTTTTTCAAGTTCTTCGGTAAATTTCATTAGTAGGTGATATGTGAAATGAAGGACGAGAAGCGGTAACATAGGTACCAGTTGATTTTAACTCTTGTTCATCTCTTTGTAGTTTCTAATGATGGTTTTAGTGAAAACTGATGCTTAATTTCCTGACAGTGAGGTTTTTTTTAATTTTTTCCTTTTTGGGATACGAATTTAGTCATAACGTGATCCTTAAGATGATATTTAGGGTTTGGAAATGGTGTCAATAATAGCAACAGAGAGTTAAAGAAAAGAAATTTTGTTTTTTATTTCTTCCTTGGCCTCATTTTTGGATTTTATTTGTTGATGAACACCGGAGTTAAAGCTACAGCTATATCCTTTGTAATTAACCTTAACGGTCGTACTCATAATTCTAAGTATAAGTATCAGATTGGATAAATCGGCTGATCCGTATCAAGTAGGGTCCATTAACCCTATCCATGTGTACAATTTCAGTTCTAAAGAATGTTTATTTGTGAAAAATCATGGTGAAAGCGTCCACCAAAAACCACGTGTGCGGTTTGAAGATACATTCATGATCTAAGATCCAATATAAACCCCACCTAGGAGGGATAAAAATCATCTGTTTTTCTCATCCCTGTTTTTCTTTGTTTTGCTACCTGCAGAACATGACACGTGGATAGTTCATCACCAACGGTCAAGATTAAGAAGATTAGGTGAGGATTATTACATCCGGTTTAAAGTTGTCCACGTGTCGTGTTCTGCAGATAGCAAAACAAGGAAAAACAAGCATGAGAAAAATAGAAGATTTTTTTCCTTGTGTGGGAAAGTTCTGATAGTGGGTCCCATCAGCTCGCAAGTCATGATTTTTTTTTTTTGGGTGCAAGTTGACTGGTTAAATGCGCATCGGTAGAATCGTATTTCAAACTTTATAGCGGGAGACTTCTTCTTCCGGTTCGGCAGATTCCAAAAGAAAAGTTCCTTCCTTAATTGACTTGGCTTTCTTAGTCTTTAATTTTTATTAAGCAATTTATTGATCAGAAGCACGAGTACAACCAATGATTTCGTTTGCAAAGTGAATCGCCCTCAGAACATGACGAAAGATAGGAGAGCATATCAAGTTCTTGTACAAAAATCATTTTTGCATGGGTTGATTCACATAAATAGAATTCACCCAACATTCAACTCTCTCTGAAAAGTTTCATCTGTGTGAATCAGCCTATTTCTATACGAAAACCTGATCCACACTCAAAGGATACAGCTTTCAAAGCTGAATGTAGACTTAGAGAACTAGTAAATTAAGTGTTCATTGGTCACTATTGATTCCGATTCGTTCATATCTAAATCTATTCAAAAAGGAAAAAAATCAAAAGATTAATAGAATATTTCCTTATTTTTGGTGTTTTAATTGAAAAATCGATTGATTCCGTTACTTGGAAGTATGGATTTAGGGGACGGTATTGGTATTGATCTCTTCTGATACTGATTCGATACCGATCTGGATCGAATTGAATTGGTGGGCATCGATTGAGTTTGCTCTACTTTTTATAAAAATAAATAAATTTTTTACTATTTTACCCCTAAAATGATTCAGATCAATCAGGGATCGATCTCAACTGATACGACTAATCCCAGACCGATACTTGAAAATCACGCTTGGAAATCGGGTTGGAAAATCCCATATGGAATAGAGAGCCTGATAAAGACAAAAACTCAAGAAGTCTCCCTTTGGAATCCTATTAATATTGTTTAGTGTAAAAAAGAAAAAAGAAAAATCCTATTACTACCATTCTAAGATGGGACCCATTTCATGGAGGGGTTTGGTATCGGTTGACTGAGAAGGATAAAAAGGCAAACAAGGATTGAGATTTGAGGCTTTCCTTGATAAAGCAATTGCCACTGTTCTTTGGCAAGGTGCAAGACTCTATTGACTTCAGTGACTGGATTGGAAATTTATTTGCGGAATAGAGGGCCTTAAAAAGACAAAAAAATGAAGAAGAGCTCTCACTATGGAATCCTATTACTATTATTCTAGTGGACCCCAATTGTCAACCCATAAAATATGATACACAACTTCCAAACTGGACCAGATTTTTGGTTAAACCGGAAATGTGTCTGAACCTAGTTGTGGGACTTGGATTTGCATAACAAATCATTGAGGATTGGTAACGATGTATTTTCAAATTAACACCATTAGTTTTCATTCTGATTTCAAATCTTTCATATTGTATGTACGTATAATTACAGAATTAGCTATGGCCGGGCCAAGGCTAAAACTGGTCATGAGTCTAATTTTTAAAACCATGCATGAAATGAGTTTTAGGAGTTTGTTGCACCCCGGGTGTAGCTCTGCTGGTCGAAAGGCTCTTTTAGTTAACATATATCTTTGTTTGAATCTCCTCATACAACAGGTTCGATTCCACAACCCCCTCCGCTAGCCCTTCAATCAAATTCTGGGACCTTTCCTGATAAAGCAATTGAGACCTCAACATGCAAGGCAAACAAGTCAATTGTAAAGTAAAGACAAGACCAGGTCTAGTAAGTGATATTCTGGAAGGAAAAATACCCACTTGAAGTGGAAAACTTCAATCTACCCTTGAGATTCTATTTTCCTGACTGCCACTGGTGGGGTAACATGAGGTTGGCTGCTACCCGGGGCCACACGATGAGGCATCTTATTTTTTTCTCATATGGCATCCACACCTTTCTGATCATCTTTATCCCTAAACTCAACCAAATTAAAGAGAGAGCTTCCCATAAGAAAAAAAAAAAAAAAAGTATGATTCCATTTTCCGAGATGGTTGTTGAAAACCTTATACCGATACATAGAACCATGGCTTGGAGTGAATTTTTTTCTGGGTTGAATCAGAATATGATATTTAGAGAAAAAAAATTAATTGGTATAATTCCATTTTTCCGGAATGATTGTTGAAAACCTTATATTAATTAAAATATAGGTGATAGCGAGAATGTTGGTAGCATGGTTCTAAGTATTGGTATTGGATTGCCTGTATTAGGCGATTATTATCGATTTATAAGTCTTAGATCTCGATACCTAGCCGATATTGCATTGCTTGAAGGGTACGAACTAAGTGCAAAAGGGTAAAAAAATCTAATTTTTTCTAAGAAACAAAGGTATTTCTTTTTTATATGAACAATCTGAC
>NC_056559.1:4315804-4362405 GCF_013358625.1 Macadamia integrifolia
AAAAAAAAAAAAAAAAAAATTCATGAGGGACAATAACTATAAAGACAATTCATAAAAAACAGAGGGATCGAGAAAGAAACAAATCAAAAGGATGATACATATACATAAAGAAGGAGAAACTATCAAAATTATGATATATCAAGAATTCGGAGAGGGAAAATAAGTTGAATGTCTCACCAATAGGTTAGATTCCTATTTCTTAAAGTGTTTGGGTTCACACTCCAAATGTAATGATTTATGGCATAAACGTAAAGTTCACCGATATAGTCATAGAATTTTTATGATTCACCACCTTCATTCTCTTCGAAAAGGAATGATGGTTCTTTGATACAGCCAACACTTATTAAGGACACCCTTTAAAACAAATGTAAAGAAAGAGCAAGAAAAAAAAAGGTGCTCCACTTTTCATGGAAGTTATAACAAAGATAATAATTTGAGGTAGACAAATTTCTCTTGAAAAGAATTCCTCAGTAGGGAGAGATAAATTTAAAGCTATTCACACAATAAACTATGCCTAGGAATGTTGGAATTAAACTAGATAATTTTATACTAAAATAACTTGTTCAAATCTTATTCTAATAAGATTCTAAGAAGCATAGATTTTTTTGGATCCGTTGAGCTAAATTACCATTGCCCCTAGATATCTGCAATAATTTTGAGAGATTAAATTAAACCTCAAGTAAATTGATAGTCACTAGGACTAAGGAACCAAATTCCATCTTGGGTAATAGAAGAAAACTTTGCCATTATATTGAAACCGGAATCATATTTAATATAGTCACAATATTTGGATTTTCTGCCAAGCTCATTACGGATACAAAGGGTATCTGAGAGTCCAAAGATTGTATTTTAGGCATAAAATTGATGATAAGTTTAATGATGTCCACAAGATTGGATTCCTTAACACAACGAAAACCCGGCCTACCTTCATATTTAGGAAGACAAACTTTTACCCAACTAGAAAAAATAAATTAGGCACTCTCTATATTTCTGAAGGAAAGAAGATATAAGGATTCAATTTGGAAATGATAGAAGCTAGAGGCCTAAAAAATCAGACCAGTAGATATAGGAGTTTTGTATAAATGATCAAATGAGCTCAAGACAGACTAGCCAAAAAAAAAAAAAAAATACAAAAACAAAAACAAAAACAAAAACAAAACAAAACAAAACAAAAAACAAAAAATTATTTTTCATAATTGTTATCTCTTCCGAAGTCTATCTAATTAGAGAAACAGTGATGGGAACATTTTTTCGTAGAGATCAAGGGAAGGCCGAAATAATTGATAGGAAAACAACCCTCTGGACAACCAAAATGTCCTTAAGTGGAGCTTTAGTGCCATTACGAACTCTAGCGATAAAAGATTAGTATTTGAGAGGATAGATACTAAGGATAGATATACTCAAGAATGTATCCAAAGCTTCTTTGATTGAAGAGACAGAGGGGAGGGAAGCTTTGGTAAAAATCATAAGGTTGTTAGCAACAACATGATCAGTAATTTTCAAGGCCTTACACTTTGGATTGGCTGGATTAAATTTGGCAAAAGTTTATGTTCCAAGCAATTGGACAGGCCCTCCATGGACAAATAGAACAACAACGAGGAAATTAGACACCCTTGATGATTCCCCACCTTCGAGTAAAGAAAAAAAAAATATGAGGAGAACCATTAATAAAATAAAAAAATGGGCACTGGAGATAAATTATGAATGCAATGAATGAATTTAGGAGGGATGTCTATTCTAGAAATGAATTGAGTAATATATGGGAGGGAGTCAAAAGTTGTGGATATCAAGCTTGAGAAGGACAATAAGAAAATATTTTTGTCCGTCAAATCCCTAGCAATTTTATAACAAAGAAGGATATTATTAATGAAATTCTTACTAGGGATAAAAGTTGCTTGATTTGGGTTACCAACTCATCAATGATCAACTTGAGTCTATTAGCAATGGTTTTAATATAAATTACTATAAATACCTATTTGTCTCCCCTGACAAGGATGATTTACAGACGAAGGCAAGGTTAGTACGCTCTCTTTCATTGAGGAATCGAATTTCTGGCATAACCTTAGTCAATCCCAGTTACCCTAATATGGAATCATTGTGCGTGAATTTATTGAACATGATTAAGCATAAAAGAAGTCGGGGATCCAACCCAATATTTTTTTAATGATATAAGGAAGGTGATAACAAATGGTCGTTGATGTCCTTCATCAAAATGAGATAATTGAGCCTAGCATGTGCTTGATTCCCATATCACTGGAAAATATTTGAAATTACAGTCTTGTTGATATCTTGTGCGAAAAAATCAGATGTCTAGATGAGTCGCAGTGGTTTCCTGAACTTTGAATCCTTTAAACTCAAAATCACCCTAGACCAGACCAAATCAAGCCCACCCGGACCAACTCTATTCTAAACCTAACCTTCCTAAGCTAAATCAAACCAAATAAACCAAATCCAAATTAATTCATCCCAAACCACCCTAAGATAAATCAAATCAAAACAAATTAGACCTAATCAAACCTACCAACCTAACCTACGCAAACCAAACCTACTTAAAGCAATCTAAACCAGCCCATGCCAAACATGACCCACTATAAGCCCATGATCCAGCCCAAGGGTTGGCCAGCAGCCTAGCCAAGCCCGTATTACTCCAACCCCTTTGTTGCCCATGTGTGTGGCTGCATGTGCAGCCCATGTACCGCACCCACCTACGTCATTCCGACTATAGCCACCTTTTTTTTATTTTTATTTTTAATTTTTTTTTTTTTATCTCACCTCCTATTTTTTCAAATTCAATCTTCTATAGCAAACGGTAAGATGCAATGAATATGAAACAATTGAAAACTTTTAAACACGTGTTTTGAAAGATTCTCAGGCACCTGATGCTCACTGTACCAATGTAACAACTACAGTCCAGTTTCACACATCTGTCACTCTTGACATAACAACCAAAACTGGCTGCCCCAACTGATCTTGTGAGTCCTTGATAAACCTTAGCCGCCCACCATATCAGCCATCTAAGCACTAAGCATCTAAGCATCTAAGCAATAGCCCCCCAAAAGTTGTCGTGCTCATCCACTACTTGATAACCCACTTGCAGCCCAACCAATGAATACCCCCATCCAAGCGAACACTAGCCGCCCCCGCCTACGCATTATCCCTCACCTACAGAATCGTGTAAACCTACAGGATCTCCCCCCTCCCCCTTCTCTGTTATGTGTTTTCCTATAGATAGCGACTCACTAGTAAGCCCGGTGTTACGTCACTGTAAGAACCCCCAATTCACTTCACAGAAAACCCCTTGAACCCCTCTTTTGGTCTTACGTACACCACACCATACCCATTCATTTTCCAATTTCAATGATTACACCCCATTCACTTGCCAATTCCAGTCTATTACACCACCTATCCAACAGCCAATTTCGCCTTGTGAACCTATGCCCAGTTCAATTACACCAATTAATCCACTAGTTAATTCACTTGCTATTTGAGACTACACCACACCCTATTCCATAGCCGATTCCCCTTGTGAGAACTACTCTAGGAGGAAAAAAAAAAAAAAAAAAAGGAAGCCAAAGAGAGAAAAGAAAAAAAATATGGGAATTCATTAATTCGAAGCCAATCCTCCGAGAGAAAACCATGTCCAAGTGCCAGAAGTAATAACCTATTCCCCTACCTAGTGCGGAAGCACTGTTGAATTTCCTATAATCGGTATCATTCTTGATACCTGATGCAAGAGCCCTACCAAAATCCCGCTAACTTGCCACAATTTAATCCCTCCAAGAAAGGGAGAAGAAATCCAGGCTTATGTCATTGAGTTGGGGAATTTATTCATAAAGTATGCGCAGTTGCAAGAATTTCTCATAATCTCATGTATTTTGTTTTTTGTTTTTTTTTTTTTTGTTTTTTTTTTTTTTTTTTTTTTTATTATTTCATGTTGTGATTTTCCTGTCATTTTATATGTGATTTTTCCATCATGTTATTTGCTTAAAATAGGGTATCTTCTATTGCTTTATGTAGTAGTATAGATGTAATTTTCATTATTATTATATGCGAAAGTTTAGGGTTTATAATTTCATGTAGTGGCATAGATATAATTTTCATTATTACATAGGGTAGTTTAGGGTTTATCATTTATGTAATGGCATAATAGTAATTTTCATCATTGCATATGGGGGCAAAATGGTAATTTTTGTAAATACATGTGGATAGAATAGGTTTATTTTCATATTATTTCATGTGGGGGCATAGTTGTAATTTTCATCATTGCATGTGGATAGAATAAGTTTACTTCTTTATTATTTCATGTGGGGGGTATAACGATAATTTTATCATTTTATGTGGATAGAATAGGCTTAATTTCTTATTATCTTATGCGAGTGTACATTCATTTGGCAACATGGTTCAGTTTGAATAAACATAGCAAGCATGTTGGCCTAGGGCTATAGAAATTCTCGGGGGAGAAATTCAAAATCCAAGCATATAGTAGAAAGATCAATTTTACTAGGCGAGGTGGATACCTGACACCTTCCCATTCTAGTAACTTGACACCGACCCAAGACGGAATGGAGAAGGGGGTGATCTCTCTCTTCAATTCGATTTTTACCCTTACAATTAGAAAAATACTCCCCTTCATTCTTTGGATTAGACAAATGAAAGTTTGATTAATGCTTTTGATTTTAGACGACAGGAAGAAAATACTACAGATTGGATGTATAAGATCTTTAATAATGTCTCATGCAACAATGAGAAATCCGTAACTAAAACCATCAAGACCTGGGTTTTTTTCTTTTCTTTTCTTTTTTTTTTTTTTTTTTTTTTTTTTTTTTTTTTTTTTAATCTTATGGGATTTGATTGCACTAAGAATCTCCTCAGAAAATATTGAGGAAAAAAATCATTTGAAGGCCAGGTGGGACCCTCTTGAAGGATAAATCCTCCAGGATGGGACTAATCTGATTGTGAGTAGCAAGATTAAATTATCGAGGAAAATGGAAAGCAAAACCTGATCTAATCACCTCATAGACGATGTTAATGGAATCACCAGTAGGGATGAAGATTAGATTGGATATTAGAAAGAGCAGTCATATGGTTCTCAATAGCAGCAGAGATAATATTTGGCCAAAGGAGTTCTTGTCCCAATCTTTGAGAAAGTTTCACTTTGGATATGAGCATAGTTTTTGCATGCTTTTAAGATGCGGAAAATGTCACTATTAACCATAGAAAGGACTTGAAATATTTGAAAAAGTAGGAAATGTTAGTAGAGGTAGCAAATGATTTCATACCTTTGGAGGTGTCAAGGTGTCAATAAGAATAGGGCGGAGGTTTGTTCCTAGATCATTTGACCCTTGCACTAGCACCAAGACAATGCTTCAGATCCTCTCCAACCAGGGGGTGACTGGAGAAGGACTAAATCTCTTGTTTTATGTCTTGCTGGTCCCTCTGCAACCACGCACCCCCTAGTTGGAGAGGACCTGAATCCATCAATGCGAAAACACGCATAGACTTTCAAGCAGAGTAAGGTGGTCTTATCTAGGGGTGTCAATCGGTCGGGCCTGGCCGATCTCGGTAGGGCTTAATTGGGCTTGACCACTTAGAAGCCTTACACATTAAACGCCCATTTAAGTAAACGTGCATAACTTTGGGGGGGCATGATACGGTTTATAATCGGGTTGGTCGATGTCAGACTTTAATCGGGCTTCGTTAAATGGGTCTTAACTGGGTCTTAACCGTGCTACGAACCTATGTAAGTCTAAACGAGCTCTAAACAGGCTTTAAACATGCCTACCCTAAAATTCTTTTCTTAAATTGGTTGAATGGTCAGAAATATATAAGGCAAATCTTTAATAAAAAAGAGAAATGATATGAGATTATGGTTGTTCTTACAAAGAAAAAGAAGAGATTATCACTTTTATAACGTACAAAATAAAGCTTAATTAAATAAAATCCTATTACAAAGCCAAGGGTAAGAAAGCTTAATTTGTTTCTTATTAGTAGTGGCAAAATAGAAATTTTCTGTAGTATTAAAGGGGATCGGGCTGGATCAGGCTACAACTAGTTGGTTCAAGTTGAGATATAAACGTGTCAATTCGATCGAGCGCTCGACAGGCTAGCTACTTGCACAATGAATGCACGTTTATTAATCGGGTTGGTCCAAGTTGGATTGTAAATATGTCGGGCTCGATCAAATCTACTGATGCAGGCTCAGAATTGACACTGCTAATCTTATCACACTTATCACACGACCATGTGTCTTCCGTAAGGAAACGCAACCAGAGAGCGAGGTAAAGAATAGAATGGACAATGAGATCCCCATGCCACCAAACAATTGTTGTCCAATAAAGGGGTAACATCCACGCAGTTTCCTGAAGACTAGATAACAATTTCTTTGGCGTGAGCAATCTGTAGCGGGGGGACCAATTCCTTAGGGTCAAATCATTTATATATTTAAATAAGAAAAGCGTAAAAAGTAATCAGAGATGAGATGGTTTAAATTTCATCCGACGATCCTTGTCGATTTTGGGCATAACTAGTATCATCTCAACTGGGGATCCAACCTGCTAGGGAAGGGTTCTCAATCGTTTCCTTTCTACGTGTCACAAAGTGCTGGAATATTAATGACGAAGATGATCATACCAATCCTTACCGTTTCTCTTCTTTTTTATTTTAAGATACTGTGAAGACTTCAAAGTCCCATTTCAGCTCTGTTAAGACAAATTTATTTCTACCAAATCTATTTCGACGGCTACAGGAGACAAGCTTGACTAGTTCATCCTTGACAAGAGAAACTGGTGGGCGGCATAGCATTGTTCTCTGAATCTGGGATGGTGGTCCCGCTGCTGGCTGGCTACAACCTCTTAGTTGTTGACATTTCTTCATCACTGTGGAAATAACTAAATTTAATCTCTGTATCTACATGAATTTCAGGTTGATCCATCTTCTTCAATTCAGTATCTAAATCTCAAACTATTTTGCAGTCATTTTATAAATCTGAACCATTCTTTATCCAACCAATTCAATTCAATTCATTTCATGTTTGTAATGCTTATATACAGTGGGAATGAAAAACTATACAAAACCAAAATCCTCACCCCTATCAAGCTCTGATATCATTTGTTGAGACTTAGGTCAAACTCATTTTTAAAAGCTAGCCGTCCTTATTAATTATAAGACTTCATATCGAGCTATATTCACATCCGATGTGGGAATTTGGATAATATTGCTTTGGCGTGGAACCCCAATAGAAGCATCATTAGATGTACTCTCTAAACTTGCTGTTGTTGCAGGGCTAAATGAATCAAATTGTGAACCCATAGAAGGTACCCATATGCTCATCTCATGATGCCTAGCAGTGCTTGTGGGTTGTGCAGCAGAACGGCATACAGGGCATGTGGAGTGAGAGCTCAGCCACATATTGATGCATTGCAAGTGGAATATATGCTTACAGGTAGGTATAAGCCTGGCCATGTCTCCTTCTTCTAAGTTGTTCAAACAAACCGCACATTCTACTGTGTCAGTGCTGCTTTGGAGGTGGTGGGCTGGTTTGTAGACGAAGGTAGGTAGTGAAGCGATGACCGGTGGATGTGGGTTGTGAGAGTGCACCACTTGTGAGGGTGTTGAGACTCCATTAATGGATGGGTGAGCAGCTTCTCTTGTGTGGCGTCTGTAAGACCTCCAGGCATAGAAATAGATTAAGATGACAATTACAACCAAAACGAATAAGGCAATGAACTTACCAACTGAACGGTACCACACATCATGATGAAGGAAGTAGTAACCTGAATCATTGTCTTCATCTGAAGCCATAATTGATCCAAGGGGTGGGTAGTTTTGGGGTGTCTCGTTCTCTCTCAGGTCCTTTGAGTTTCTGATATATATGTGAATTGTATTGGTTAGTAACTGGATAAGAAAGTACTACTGAGAGTGCGTGTGGTGTACGTGTGCTTTTCCTTTTGGCTACTTGTGAGAGAATGAGGTAACTAAGAAAGAACTCTTTCTTTCATAAAGAGGGAACTTATTCCCGTTACCTTTAGTTGGTCCTTTCTTTCCCCCCCTTTTTTTTTTTCAGAAATATTTTTTTTATTTTACGTTATGGTTGGACTACTCTGGTTTATCATTTACTACGACCGCGAGGAGAATGGGTAGATGAAGAAATTCATCATAGGATTAACAGGCTACTGGTGTGAGATATAATCTTTCACGCCAAGCCAATGTTAGATATAAAAGAAAGTGTCACATGGTTCGTATACGAGGGTCCACATTTGAGGGAAGAGGAGTTTAAGAATGTGAGAGGGCAATTGATTTTTTTATTTTTTATTTTTTTTATTTTTATGGGTGGATGGTGTTGACTGATGAGAGTTGTGATTTTTCATTTTACACTAATGGAATCTATCAAATATGGATGACCATGCCGCCTATGTATTCACAAAATATGGAATGTGGTGCACTTTGTTTTGTCTAAATATTAGAATGATCAGATTATTTTTAACCATCCAATAAATACGTTCGAGAAGAATATTTAGCATATCGATTATGAGGCGTAGAAAGAATTTTCTTTTAGAAAATATAGTGTTCATTTTGTAACAACAGGTTTGCTTGCTTCAGTCCATAATACTTTCTTAAGGTTCTGTTTGTTTCCATGTAGTAACGCAAAAAAGGAAAAAATTCTTGTTTAATAGAAATTTTTATCAATGTTTCAAAATGAAATGCAAAAAAAGGGGCAAATGAAAACAATGAGAAAATAGAAAATATGGTCGAAGATTTCAATGTAAACTATTATTTGCACAAAGAATGAGACAAACAAGGACTAAAAGAATCAATTAATTTGTACCTATAAAATGGTAAATTTTCATATACACTTTCTAATGTGGATAAACTTGTCACTTGCACCACCCCTTAAATTTTATCACATGGTAGGATGATTTCGTAACATTGGATGAAGACGGTTAACTTTAGATCAGCTAAATTTCAAATTTCAAAAATTCTATTATACGCATCACAATGTATTAACATGCATCATTGCAAATTGGAGGCAATCCCTATCTAGGTGTGCATTTTCTCTTTACCCTTTGGTACTCTTACATTTTTTTAAATTCATCTAATTTGCCATGTGGCTCAGAAGATGGGTTGTGTAGTTCCCTCAATATCCATGAAGAAACTTTATAAGTTTTTATTTTTTATTTTTTTATGAAAATTATCCATTTTTAATTGTACATGAAAATGAAATATTCTTTTAGGCATGCTTGACTGAGTAAAAGAGTTCAACATATGATGCGCATGGTATCCTCCATTGGTACCAATAATTGTTTTACGCAATGATTAAGATACTGAACGCTGTTTCCAAATTATTGTATTCTAAATAAAATATGGTAGATGACTAGATGGCTTTTTGTTGGGTAACTAAGTATGGTTGATGGCTTTGATCATCAATTAGTCTAATTTTCTTGTCTTGTCTAATATATTTTGAAGGCATTAGCGTGGAATCCACATGGGGGAGTAAAATGATTCTCACCTTTCATGAAAGATGAAAAGTTCTAACCTTATTGATGGTTCTATTGGGATTTCCATTAGCTCAGATGCTGGTTTAGAGACAACACCACCTTTTAGGAATCCTCTTTCTTCAGTTTTTCATATTTTATATAAGGAAAAAAACATTGTTCGACAACACCCCTATATCCTTTCATATGGGGCAGTGAAATGATCACTCCACCCCTCCTCTTGGATGCTTGTACATGCACTTCTCAACATTGGGCCACACAGCCTAACAAGAAACCCTCTCTTTCTTTTTCTTTTAGGATAAATTTTTAAATAAAATCAACATAAGCATATCAGAGTTCTTTGCTTGGGAGTGTGGCTTCTACACCAGTGCAGGGTCCAGTCAACAGGGGTGGAATTTTTTGTATTCATACGGGTAGAATGGTCATTTTTCCTCCCTTTGCGTTTGGACACGGGTAAATAACGCGGCTAGGCAAAGTTCTTTTTCTTATTGAATTATTTCAAAAGGAAAAGGTACCGAGGATACCAATATGGGAAATCTCCCACTCTACACCAATGGTTGTGCAAAAATGGTATAAACAACATGAGACCCACCTTGTAATGGCAAAGAGAAAAAAAATTGATGTGAGATGACACGTTGTGGGGAACGTTTTCCCGATTTTAAAATACAACTTCCCACACTCTCGTTTTTGAAAAATTTATTAAAGTAATATATTGAATTGGATCATGCAATGTGTGACTACTGTTGGGTATCATGTGAAATTTTAATGGTGGTGTCATTAGTATTGTAAATACTAGGGGTGTCAATTAGTGGCCCGACCCGACTAAACCGATCGGGACTGACCGTTTATAGACCGGCCTGGCCCGGACCATTTATTAAACGTGTTGGGCTTGAGCCCGGCCCGTTTATAAATGGTCGGTCTCGGTTTTGCTACTTGGACCGTCAGGCGCCCGACCGAGACCGGCCTATTGTGCACCGACTTGGCCCGACCCTTTAATAATTGTAAAATACCTATTTTACCCCCCAAATTAAAGAATAAAAACTAAAAAGTAAAGACATGTTCACATTTTAAATAATGGTTATATTTGGTATCATTTATTGATTTATTGTCATTTTTTTGGGCTTGCATGAGTGGGCCGGAATATAATAATACATTTCAAAGATGGCCCGTTTAAAAATCGGTTAAAGCCCGTTTAACATTAAACATGTCCGTAGCCCGATTAATGCCCGATTAAGGTAGCCCGATTATAGACCGAGACCGACCGACCGAATATAAAGTGTACCATGCCCTCAATAACTAAGCCCGATTAGTTAAATGGGCGGACACGGTGTAGCCTTTGAAGGTCTTCAAGCCCGATTAAGCCCGACCGAAACCGAATCAGCCTGACCGGTTGACACCCCTAGTAAATACTCATCAGG
The DNA here is from genome assembly GCF_013358625.1 of Macadamia integrifolia. Classification (NCBI taxonomy): domain Eukaryota; kingdom Viridiplantae; phylum Streptophyta; class Magnoliopsida; order Proteales; family Proteaceae; genus Macadamia; species Macadamia integrifolia. The sequence goes on from NC_056559.1 coordinate 4,326,714, forward strand.
GCCTCCAGCAAGGGTGGTGCCCTCTTAGAGTTTTTATGTTCATCCTCTGCTCGGAAGCTTTTTCTTCTAGATTATCCTCGGCAAAGCAATCTCGGCTCATTTCTTGGGTTCAAACTAGTAGATTTGGGACTAGGGTGTGCCATTTGTTCTTTGCGAATGACTCGTTTTTTTCTAAAGCAAATTTTAGAGATTGCCACTTCCATCCATGATTACTGTTAAGCCACTTGACAAAAATTAAATATGAGGCTCAGGAAGAGCACCGAGGATTTTAAAATACCCAACTTTAACGCCTTCTTTGCTAAATAGTCAGCAATGGTATTAGCTTCACGGAAGCAATGGGTTATCTTCTAGGGGATAGAATCCAAATATGGAAGAGAAAATATCCACCTTTGGAGAGCAAACCACAGGATATGATTTTTTTGAACCGCAGACACTATCGATGCCAAGTCAGACTCAATCCACAAACCCCTTGCATTAAGTTGTTTTTTCATCAAAATCCCTTCCAGAGCCGCATCAAATTCAGCCTCATAAATCTTCTTGATGCCCAAAAAAGTACTGAAAGTGTTGTACACCTAGCCTTCACTATCTCGAATAATACCTTCTGCTCCTGCCCTTTCTGGGTTATCCAGAGAACTATTTTTCGCGTGCCAGTAAGAAGGTGTTAATTAAAGCAGTCGCCACTAGTCTTCCCTCGTGAAAAATCTAATTTTCTTCTTTCTAGCTATATCCACTTGTCATAGCTTGAGTAAGGCAGTCCAACCGTTTTGATGAAAAGATAGTGATGGTAAAGGTGTTTTTTTGGGCTTCTTGGTCTCGATTATGCATTAAAAAGAGTGATGGTAGATTTGGATTTTGTGATATCCATTGTTTCAACATAGATTTCAGTGGTTTTCCAATTGTGAACACAGGAAAAGAAAGAGACATAGAGAAGATATCTTGACTATCTTGCTTTGTTTGTTCCAGAGTTCTATTTCAGATTTGTTTGCACAGCTAGCTCTCTACTCTGATTGCATTAATGTAATACCCTCTTGGGTTCATATTTTTATGGTTCAGTTTTGTGATATCAAAGCTCAAGAGTTTGATACTATCACTAGACAACTTAAAAGAGAATCCTAGAAGGAAGGGGTTGTGTTGGGTTAAAGTATGGACTTGGGACCTCATGACGACCAAGACCCATGTACGTCAAGTATGCATATTGATTCCTCCAGTACTTTTGGAAGCTGCAGCCGTGTAGAAGAGGACCCAAAAATTTAATTCTACTTTGGGGTTTGTCCAAGTCCACTTACTTCTGTTTAGGCTTCAAACATTTTAGATCCCATAGAAAGCGGTTGGATTTGTATCTAGTATATAGGAAAGGGTTATTTGAGAAAGTGGCATAGAGAGAATTAAACCTGAGACCATGTGCTTAATCCACACAATCTTCAGTTTGCCCTAACCATCTAGGCATCCCACGGGTGGGTACAGAATAAATAAGAAAACATACAAACACACTCACACAATGCGTACGACAGGGTTCAATCCCACGACCTCCTCCCCTGGATACGCCGGCTCCACAAGCTTAAGCTACCACCACTAGGCTATCCTAGTGTTCGTAACTCTTCTCTCTGATCATATGCTCAATCACTCTAGCAAAGAAAATACGAACTTGTTTCATTGCCCCTTGTTTACATTCCCCTCGAATCACATCCGACCAAAAAGAAGGTAAATTAAACCTTAGGTACCTAATGTTTAGGGTATTAACATTTGATAAACTACAATTGAGAATGAGGTATCTAACATAACATTTAAGGTGTTTAACATGTTTAAGGTACCTAATGTTTAAAAAACCATGCAGGAGGTACCTACCCTAGCACAAACGGAGTTATTAATGTAAAGAGATGATGATCATGAAATTAAACAACTCAAATTACTACACTTCTCAAAAATATTACAACTGGAAGATATGGTTTAATATCATGTTTTTACATTGTTTTAACCTTTTTAATTTCGTCCATATAGAATTTTAAATCATGACAAACATGGTATAGTCTAATTTGACATCACACCATTTATAATTCAAAAAAGATTTCAATTGTAAGGATAGAGTTACACCATAATGTTTTAATAGTTTTAAATGTTCGATTTGGATCTTAGTTGGTGAATTAGCATTTTAAATTATGAAAAAAACACGATAAGATTGTCAGAAATAAAAAATATTTAAGTGAGAGGGTTCCCGTCAAGCTACCATTCTGGGAGGATCTGCACCCATACCAATGGCTATGGTGAAAAAAAAAAAAAGGGTATCATTCACCCACATATTCCAAAGCAGAAGTGAAAAGGAAATTTCACTCTGTCGTCATGGAGAAGTTTCTCTTGACATTTAATTAGAAAGAAACAATTTAACTATTATAGTTTATTGAGATAGCCCCGCATCGACTCTGTGTAATTCAACTATCTTGTATAAGAGTTACTAGAGGCCACCCCACTTCAAGGCAATTGGTTTTAAGATAGAAACTTTAACATGGTACCCAAGGATTAAAGTATCAGTATCGGTCGCCGTATCGGTCGGTCAAAATTAAGATACGTATCGGAGAGTATCGTATCGTATTGGAGATACACTAAGATACGCTAAAGATACACACATAAATGGATAGGAAACATTTTTTTTAAACACTTTTGCATAAAGAATTTGTTAAAAAAGGCTATTGATAACATGTATTATGCATAAACACTAAATTGAGGGTATCGTACTAAGAATTCAAGGTTTGTAGTTGTCCCATAAATGTAAAATCCTTCTTCCCAACCTTGATTTCCACTTTAGTTAGAGAGAAATATGGCTAACAGCAACTTTGGAACAAAAACCCTTCAAAAAATCGTGTGTTTTCTGAAAAATTACCCATCTTGGCCATTATATGACCGATACGTATCGAGACTCACCGATACATACCGATATATATTGATACTCACCGATACGTACCAATATACCGATACGTACCGATCGATACATATCGATACTCACTGATACGTTCCGAAACGTATATTTTACCTCAATTTTATAATTTTCATAGTCTTATCGAGGCATATCGTATCGTATCGATGTGTATTGGTGGTGTATTGATGCATATCGGTATGTATTGTAGGATATATATCGATACGAAAGGATTTTAAAAATTTCATGTATCGTATCGATGTGTATCGTATCGGTCGGCTAAATTTAAGATACGTATCGGAGGGTATCGTATCGGTATCGGAGATACTTAAAACCATGATGGTACCAAAGCGGGTACGTTGGGCCTTCGTCGATGATGGATTCCTTGCTCAACTCATAAAGACAGAACCATAAGAGGCCTATATGTAAAGGAGAGTATTGAGATAGTCCCACATCGACTATGGGTAATTCAACTATCTTGTATAAGAGCCACTAGATGCCACCTCACTTCAAGCCAATTGATTTTAAGATGGAAATTTTAACATAGTTTGATATTTTTGAAACTTTGATCATTCATTTAGCATTTTAATAACGGTAAGTATAAAATAAAGTTTGATATGTACGACCAGGTGATCGAAGTTTATTTTATACTTACCGTTGTAATATCACTCTGCCATATGGATCATCACATGCATCCAACCACATAATTGAAATTATTGATATTGTAAAATATCTTCCAATTGGGATTTTATAGATAGAGAAATTAGGGCATTTTGGTCATTTCATCATGATTTGCTAATGGTGTTAGGGTATCTCAAACATGTATTTTTTTTCCACATTAAGTACCTTTAACATACTCTTAAGTAGTGGTTACTTATGTAACTAACATAAAATAAATAAATAAATAAATAAAGTGGCACTGGAAGACGAATTTTTCCATGCCTATGGTCACGAAGGAATATTTCTAAGAATATTCTCCATGCCTAAGGACATCTAACCTTTTGAATTAGCATGGGAAATATATCCTTAAAAAAAAAAAAAAAAAAAAAAAAAAAAAAAGGTGGAAGTTTGGTGATGATGCAAGAGTCTAATCACATGGTCATGTTATCAATGGAGAAGAGTCGATGATCATAAAAAAACTTATTCCTAATTCTTAAACTAGTTTCAATATTGATGAAAATTTCTTTCTTTCTTCTTCTTTTTTTTTTTTTTTTTTTCTTATAATGTGAATAAGGGTTTCGTCTGTTATGACCCAATTCATGTGATCGTGGAGTCAATATGAATCCACGGGACAAGTTAAGCTGAAGTCCTGAATACTTGTTGTTAGTAAAAATAATAATAATAATAATAACCTTTCTGGAGAAAAACATTTCCTCGTTTTTATAACCTTTATTATAATATGCTAATTTAGTGGTGTCATATAAACAATACCACCTCTATAAAAACCTAAATGAACTCTCATTCCGTTCTATGCCCGGTCACACAATGGACCACTATTTATTCCAACCATGCACAACAAGAAGTAATTTCTAACCACCCTAAACCTGTTATCCCTCATCTCGGTGTTCTCAAATTCACAATCTCGGTATGTGCTAGCATCTCAAATAAAATAGAAAATATATTTGAATGGGTATACCGTATAATTAATAATAAGAAATGCATCTCAATATCTGTTAATTATCTCTTGACAGGAAAAATTATTGGGGCTAGCACCAGGGATCGTCTTCCTAGATTGAAGCAAGCACAAATGGAATGATGGGAAATTGAAGAAATATGGAGCAATCTGGTGGAATTAGAATATTTATTTTTTGAGAAGAGTATCACTTTGTGGCCTTGAAATATAACACCCCTCGTCCCACCCCACCCCACCCCACCCCACCCCACCCCACCCCACCCCACTTTTTTTTTCTTTTTTTTTTTAAATTTCCATAGCATTTTAAACCTAACTTCTTTTTTGCTCAGGCCTACCAATGTCGCTATTCTCCTAATGCTTTGTATGGCCCACATAGCCAAGAACAATCACTCTAACTTTAACATCTCATATCATAACATCGATGTACTAAGGTTGCTTTTTTAATGTTATTGTTTTTCTATTTGCAACCCAAAAAAAAAAAAAAAAAAGGAAAAACACAAACGATAGGTTTTGAGCCGATGCAATAATTTTTAGTGAAAATATCTTCTGCCGCGGATGCAGTGGTGCAACAAGCATCTGATGGCCAGAACGACATCAGGGCACTTGCCGATGTTGTCTTGACTGTCCAATACTCGTCGTACCACCGTACCCATGGCAGACAATCATTACTCTAATTTTTAAGGAGCAAAGTGGGGAGGGAATTGGCGTGCAACATGCTCCAGATGTGTTGGACAGACTTAGGGGTGTCAATTCGTGGCCCGACCCGACTAAATCGATCGGGACAGACCGTTTATAGTCCGGCCCAGCCCAGCCCAGCCCGTTTATTAAATATGTCAGGCTTGAGCCCGGCCCGTTTACAAACGGTCGGTCACGGTTTTGCTACTTGGGCCGCCGGACGCCCGACCGAATAACACCCGACGGAGACCAGCCTATTGTGCACCGGCCTGACCCGACCCTTTAATGATTGTAGAATACCTATTTTACCCCCCAAATTAAAGAGTAAAAACTAAAAAGTAAAGACATGTTCACATTTTAAATAATGGTTATATTTGGTATCATTTATTGATTTATTGTCATTTTTTTGGGATTGCATGAGTGGGCTGGAATATAAGAGCACATTTCAAAGAGAGCCCGTTTAACATTAAACATGTTCGTAGCCCGGTTAAGGCCCAACTAAAGCCCAATTAAGGTAGCCCGATTATAGCCCGAGGCCGACCGACCGAATATAAAGTGTACCATACCCTCAATAACTAAGCCTGATTAGTTAAATGGGTGAACACGGTGCAGCCTTTGAAAGTCTTCAAGCCCGATTAAGCCCGACCGAAACCAGACCGGCCCGACCGGTTGACACCCCTAGATAGACTCATGGGCGAACTAGATAGGGAGGGGCTAGGGGTACCTTTTCCAAGGGGTTGGGACAGAGAGAGACTCGGGACTTCCCTAATTTTTAAATGAGAGGATATGCTGATTACACATCTAAGAGTTTAGTAATGCTGAGAATAATAAGGTATATACCATGAAAATAAAGTTGGGAGGAAAAAACAGGGGAAAGGGCAATGAGATCCCCATGCCCCAAACAGACTTTTCCTCCCTTGGAAAGGAAACTTAGGAATTATTCAGGAACCTCTCTCGCTCCTCTCTTTAGCGTCCATCCCATCGCTGAGGTTGATTCATAGTTATCTAGGCAAGCGACACATGATATGGTGATGATCCAACGATTTGAGAAAGACGTCGAAAACAAGACATTGATAAATTCTTGGAGAACGAGGCGCCAATAACCATTGGATCATCTTCTTATCATGTGGTGCTCGCCTAGGTAATCGAGACAGGATCCGTTAGTCGTACGATCACCTAGTCGTACGAGTCAGCCTCCAAAATCTGTCCACTTTCTGCCATGACAGGGATAAAGAAGGGTATATTTAGAAATAAAAAAGAACAGATGTTGGATATTGATTCGTATAACTAGGTGATCATATGAGCAGTTGATCCATTTTCCAGGTAATTATGGACAAGATACGGGTGATAGGCACTAAAGAGAGGAGCTGATCCAAAACCTGTGGCCTCTGCTTGCTCCATCCACAGAGTTTCCTGAAGACAGTAAGCATTGATTTTTTGCACTCTCACCGGCCACCAGCGGGGGACCAGTAGTTCGTTAAAAGGGTCAAATTTTCTACATAGATAAGGAAAGTGCAATAAAATTAGTCTAGAGATCAGACTGTTATCTCACCTACGTCACCCAAATGATTCACATAACTAGTTGCACCTCAACCGGGGAAGATCAACCTACTTTTTTTTTTTTTTCTGGGGAGGGGTTTACGTGACCCAAAAATCCTGGAAAATTAATGATCAAGTTAATATCCATCGTTAAAACCACCACCACCACCACCACCGCCGGCGGTTGCGTTTTGATAACTTATCTGTTGTCATTTATACTATGTATTGTACTAATTTGAAAGAAATACAGAGAGAGATGTTTGTACAAATTATTACTGGTCATGACTATCTACATCTTCAAAGTTAAACCCCATCTGTTTGCTGCCCCCGCCCATCTATGGTAATCACGTAGGCATCTTCAGATGTAGCCTATGCACTTTCTGTTGCGGGGCTAAATAAATCCAATTTCATCTCATTATTCTGAGCAATGCTTGAGGCTTCTCGTATAGTAGAACGGCAGATGGGGCATGTAGAGTGAGAGCTCAGCGACATATTGATGCATTGTAAGTGTAACATATGCTTGCAAGTAGGTATTAGCCTTCCCATATCTCCTTCCTCTAAGTTGCTCAAGCAAACTGCACATTCTACTGTGTCAGTGCTGCTTTGGAGGTGGTGGGCTGCTTTGTAGACGAAGGTGGGTAGTGAAGCAATGACGGATGGATGGAGAACCTTGCCGACGGGCAGTGGGCGGCGAGAGTGCACCACCACTTGTGTTGAGACTCCATTATCAATGGATGGTTGAGCAGCTTCTCTTCTGTGACGTCTGTAAGTACTCCACGCATAGAAATAGATTAAGATGACAGTTAGAACCAGAGCGACTAAGGCAATGAGTTTACTAATGGAATGGTACCACACATCATCACCATCATCATTAACCAAGTAGAAACTTGAATCATAATCATCAGAAGCCATGGAAAAAGTAGATATAAAGAACCACAAAAGAAAAAAGAATGGTGGGTTGTTTTGGAGGGTCTCTATAGGTCTCTCAGGTCCATTTGAGTTTCTGATATGTTGTGAAGGAATTAGGAGCTAACTGCAAATTGGAATAAGAAAGTACTATCGAGTGCGTGTGGAGGTGTGCTTGTGCTGATTATATGAGTGCTTGTGAGATAACCAAGGAAGGAAACATTGTTGGTGTATGATGTCTTGTATTCCCTCGCAGTTTAATCCAAGGAGTACTGGTGCAGCATCTAGACAGGCAGGACGGCGGTCCCGCTAGCCGGTTAGCGGGCCATGGGGATTGCAAGGGGGGCAGGAGGCCCCCCTGTATAGCAGGGGGTGTAGGGGGCGCAGCCCCCCGCTAGAATTTTTTATTTGAGGGAAATTGTAGTTTAATCCGGATTAGGGTTTTTTCGCTATATATTTGTAGCGAGGGTTTCTTTCTCTGTAATGCAAACAATACTGAGAGGTGTGAGGACGAGTGCTGTAACCCTATTCTCCATTGATAGTGAAGCAGGATTTCATCTCACCGGGGACGTAGGCAACCTTGCCGAACCTCGTAAAATCCGTGTGCATCGTTTGTTTTGTTTTTCCATTATCTTCTGCATCGTTTTAGGGTTGCGTTTCTACAAACATCCTCCTTTATTTCTTCAAGAGAGGGACTTGATCATCTTCATCCTCAGTTGAACCCTTCTTCATAGAAGTCTTCCCTTTTTTTTCTTTAAGGGGATCCACACACTACCCTAAGCGTGTGGGATGGAATCCTGCCAAGTCATGGGGATAAGAACAGAAGAGAGTCTTTTAAGGTTTTATATAGAGGGCCCACACAAAAGGAGAAGAGAGAGCATGTTTAGAGGTGAGAGAAAGGTAGCAGCGTAGTAGAGGCATGAAAATCCTCTCCAACGCTGGATGGAGTGCAGTGAGCATTTAGTAGATTGCTAGCATAAGTCCTAGGGAGAGGTCGCTTATTTGACTCTCCCTGTCAACAGATGCTAGACTTTCTGTATTTCCACTCCTTTGTTAGTTTGTTCCCCTCCCTTAGCACAGATGGTGAGCAACGAACTTGGTACGAGTCATAAATTTAGATATCTTAAATTCGACTCCCACTAGACGTACATTGGGCCACTCACACCTGTTATTTAGTGTTCTTCACTACTTTCAATGAAAATTGAATGATTCTCATTCAATCCCGGTATGACCCGATCCATATGGTTGTGAGATCAATATGGATCCATTAGACTAGTCAGACCAAAGGCCTGGATACCCATCATTAACAAAAAAAAAAATTTATTCTCCTTTCCTAGGTCAACCTTCTTTGAGTTGGGTCGCTATCCCAACTACCTTTGGGCTGCCATATTAGTTGACAAAAAAAAGAAGTGGGTGAGAGATTGGGGGCGAATTATGCGGGCAATTTGAACATTATTTTCTCCGTTCTTAAATGGCACATGGGAGATAATTAAGTCTTAACCCAATAATGGATATCCTACAAATGGGGACAAGCTTCTCGACATGCCATGCACATTCATTCTTCAGAAAAATAAATAAATAAATTGAAAAACTAGAACCATTCTTCTTCAATTCAAATTCCCCGTTCCTTGTCTTGTAAAATTTGAGGTCAGTTGAGCTGAAATTTGGAGGGATATCCCTCTCTTGCTATATCTCATACCTACCAGTCTTGATCTTTAAACAAGCTTACTGAATTGGAGATCTGCAGGGTCTACAAAACCTGCAACTTGAAAATAACCGACGGATCAGGTCTTCAAGGTATGGTTTCTCCTACTTCCCCTTTATTTCATTTTGTTTCTGGATGGGGCTTAGAAGCCAACGTTATTTTGTTCCATATTCAACTCAGTTTAGGTAAATTAAGATTCTCTTTGAACATAACAAGATTGCAATATATATAATCAAAAAGCCCAAGTGTTTCAACGGTTGAGGATTCATGGAGGCAAAAATGGGTAGTTCACTTCACCTTCAAATCAGTAATTACAAAGGGTTGATTGGGTAATAAGATGGTTCTCGATTTCATTAGATTTTGGACTTTCTGATCTCCACCAACACAGCTATTATTCATTCCACTGTTAATTTCCATTGGCAGTCTCTTCTATAAAATCTATAAGAAAGGGGATCAAGACAAGAGGAGAGGAGGTTTATATAGATATATATATATATATATATATATATCTTATCAAGCAAGGTTTTAAAACTTGGAATTGATTAATGTAATTGGTCATTCCACTCTAAATATTTTGTTTGAAAATTTAAAACGCTTCCCTTGTTATGTGCTCGATCACCCTTTTTCATAGAAGAAAGGGGAAATGTTTTCTGTGAGAGAACGTGGCCCGTGAGTATGTAGAGGTCAATAGAAACGCACAAGAAAATATTTATAGGGGTATCACTTTACATTTCATATGAGGCGGAGCAATCATTTCTGCCCATGTGTCTAAACACAAGGGCCTCACTCCCCAGAAAACATTTTCATGGATTTGATATATTTCTAGTAGTCTAAAAAGTTTCTTCCTTCTACTTTTTCAAAAGTGGATCAGGTCCTCGTATGAGAACCATCCGCATAGATGGAATTCACCCAAGAAAAAACGTTGTGATGGATTCCATCTATATATATCAGACCGTACGAGAATGGTTCTCCTACGAGAACCTGATCCACAATCTACTTTTTCTCTTTTTGAAGCATTTAATTAACTGGTACTGATCTCTCTTTCTTGTTGAAATACAATACAATGGCTCATGGTACTGGTAGTAGCTAGTGACTCTGAAATATAATGGCCCATGGTATTGATATCCAAGAAGAGATTATTGTTTGTGGAGCTTCTTCTCGCGCTGCCAAAAAGGAACAAGAAAGTCCTCCTCAAGTTGATCACGTGGTGGAATTAATAGAACAAAAACTAGACAAGGTGCCTTCCTCGCCAACAGATTGTAGTATATACCGAGTACCTAAGACCTTGGCGGATGAAAAGCCAGAAGCCTACATACCTCACATGGTCTCCATTGGCCCTTTCCATCATGGTCAACAACACTTACAACCCACAGAAGCACGTAAGATGCACTATTTCAAAATGTTTTTAGACCGAAAAAAACCTCAAGGAGCAGCCTTGTCTGATTACGTTAAAGCCGTAAGAGGTTTGGAAGAAAGAGCCTACCAATGTTATCCAGATTTGAAAGTTGATGAAAGAGACAACTTTGTGTTGATGATGGTGGTGGATGGTTGTTTTATACTTGAGCTCTTATATTCATACTCATTCTTTGAAGCTACGTCTAATTACAAGTGGGTTTATCTGGTTACACTGGATCTAATTTTGCTTGAAAACCAGCTTCCAATGTTTGTTCTAGAGGCATTATACAGAGTATTCATTTTTGGGGGCGATTCGTCTCATCAACAAGCCGCAGCAGTTGAACATACATGGACCCAACTCTATGGTCTCATTTTTTCTTGTTTTGTACCTAGTATTTTAAGTATGCTCCTCGGCGATGAGGACGCATCCAATTACCGCTTTCGTGCTTACATTCAGCAATCAAAACCCCCAAAAGACAAGCCAAAGCATTTGCTTGATTTTGTAAGACGATTCCTCATCCCACCACCCTCTACAAACAGTTTTAGGCAGCCGTGGGAGACTAAAGGTGAAAAGAAAAAGTGTTTGTACTTGCTGGCAGCATGCGCCCCCCAATTGTGCCTAAGGGATCATACAGAGGAAGATAATTCTTTACTGATAATGAAAGATATTCACGAACGTGTCCGGTGTGCCACAGATCTCAAGAAGGCTAGTGTCAAGTTTGAGAAGAACAAGGATGCGACAAGCTTATCAGACATAAAATTCGAAAATGGAGTTTTGAAAATCCCAGCTATAGTAATTGGCCATGGAGGAGAGCTTATCCTTCGAAACCTAGTCGCTTACGAGCAATACACTGATGACTACTATAGTGATATTACAGAATATGCAGACTTCATGGATGGTCTCATCGATTCTCGAGAGGATGTAGAATTGTTGCAGAAGAATGGAATTATTGTGACCATGCTCGGCGACCCAACTGAGGTGGCTCGATTATTTAACAATCTTCTTAAAGATATTGCGGTACCTCTTTATTATACAGTCCCTGTACGCCGTAAATTGGAGGAGTATTACAATATACGATGCCACAAATGGAAGGCAAGCTTGATGCGTAACTATTTTAGTAATCCATGGACATTCATATCAATTGTTGCTGCTATAATTCTCCTTGGCTTGACGGTCACACAGACCATTTATTCTGCCTTAGCTTATTATCATCATTAGTTTTTACTCTGTGTGTGTGTGTGTGTGTATTTGTGTGGACAAAAAAAGTACATTCATTGTATTTTCAGTTATTTCTTGTAATCTACAATCTAAAATTATTTTTCAAGTATCCCACAACTCTTGTAAATCTAATATTATAATTCTTTTTAGGCTCACTAGAATAACCAAGAATAACAATTAAGAAAGATTTTTTACATTTGAATGTAGCATATGTGAGGACATAAGCAGCTCAGGTTCTTGATGGGGATATCAAGGTGTACAGACGCAAGAAGAAGAAGAAACAACTATCTTTATGGCTGAAAGAATAGAAAGGAGGAGGAAAAGGAGGCTCGATCCAACCTTTCCAGTGCTAGATCGAGTCCCTATCTCTTTCCAGATTTCAGAAAATCTTGTGGGCCCCATTAGTTGTTAGTTTAGTTGCTTATTTTTAGAATATTCTTTTCCTTATTAGTCTTTTAATTAATTAGAAAACTTGCTAGTTTTTATAAAGTCTTTATTTACTTTCCAATTGGTTCTTTTTTATTTTTAGTAACTAAGTTTTATATTTTTGTAATGGCCTAGGCCACGATGGAGTTAATGAATGAATGAGAACTTTGAAAGTTTGTCCAAATTGGAAAACTCTCCAACCCCCAACGATTCCCCTCTCCCTCTCTAATTCTCTCTCTCTCTCGTTAATCTCTGTCTTTTTCTCTCTCTCGGTTCCTCTCTTTCTCGCCTCCTTTCTCTTTCTCGGTTTCTTCCTCTTAATATTGCAGTCTCTCTGTTTTTCTGGTATTATTCTTGAAGACAGGTGCTCTTCCCTCAAGCAGTCAAGGATCGATCAAAGCACTATTGTTTCCCTGCACTACTGGTAAGGATACTGCTGCCTCTTCTTCAAGCAATCAAAAACTGGCTATTGCACTTTGTTTTCCGTATTATTGTCAATAGATGTTGTTCTCCCTTCAAGCAAACAAGAGCTGCAATAATTCCGGATGGTTTTCTTCTACAACATTCAACCTGGACAACAATCCTTAATCTCAGTAGACTTTGATTTCTTCTTCTCTTCTCTGTTTGGACAGTGGACAGGTAAGTAATTAAACTAAACTCCTCACCTCTATTAATCCACTATTATATGTTTGCAGTCCATTATCATTGAAACCAACCCCTGCCCCTTCATTTATACCTATTTTACCTACTGTTTTAAGTTTTTTCTTCACTGTTATATCTCCAAAACCCTTACTGATTTTCTATTTTAGTTAGTTGCTAGAGGACATTGATTGTTTGCATATCTGATTTGGTCTCTAGATTGATTTGTGCCAAACCTAGCATTCGCATGACGTTTGTTCCCTTCATGTCCCCACTTGAAGCTTAAGTAAGTTTTTATGTGCTTTTCCGCTTAGATTGATATTTCTCTTGGTTACATGTTGATTTGTCTTTATTTATTACATGTTGAATCTTGTTTTTTTGAGCATATCTAATTCCCAACCTAATCTCAAGACCCCCTCTTAAGCTTGTCTTACCCTAATTGAGTCACTCTTGTAAGGACCCTAGTTGTCTAGGAAATCCCCTACATCAGTTCTCCTCCCCAAATATGAGGTTATCTCATCTGTGTAACATATGTATCAAAATCACCTTAAGGAAACCTGCATATTCCGAACAATTTTTGCTGTCGACAGATGGATCATTATGGTATAACTCAATCTTCATCATCCAAGGAAGGCAAACAAATATATTTGGAAATAGTGTATCCCTTGATTTGGTTATTTTTTGACAATCTGGAGCTGCAATCTAGTAATTTATTACACAACCTATGCTATTAAGTGTTTTAATAGCTCCACCATTTTCCAAGCATCAGAACTCTTTGAAGAGACACCACTTCCTAGATTGTTTGTTCCATGAAATAAGGGGATATGGGTGCATGATTTCCATATTTGTGCTGCATGCGAATTTGAATCAAAGACTAATGAAGAAACTCACCATTCAGTGTCATAAGCAATGGTTAGGAAGATATGAATATTTCTTATTCCTTTGTTGGGGGAGAGGGGGAACTTGCAAATCTTTCATCATTTTAACCACTTACAAAGAGACAGAATTATACTTCCCGACTTCATGAAAAGTAATTGCAGCTTCAAGCTAAAACTGTCTCTAATTAGTTTCACATGAACTGACAAAGTTATAAAGTGTGGGAACCACTAAACAAACTGCAGTAGTCAGTATCCAGCAACAAATATTGAAAACATGATGTCATGGCATACCTTAGCTCTGAGCTCATCCGCTAACTCCTTTTCAGTGCTCTCACTTGGAGATGATTTTCCCTCCCTCAAGCAAGCTCCATGAACCACAGAACGGAACAAACATCTACCTTTAGAAACGGAACAAACATCTACCTTTAGAAACGCAACTCTAAAACGATGCAGAAGATAATAGAAAAACAAGAACAAACAACGTACACAGATTTTAAGAGGTTCGGTAAGGTTGCCTACGTCCCCGATGAGATGAGATTCTGCTTCACTATCAATGGAGAATAGGGTTACAGCGCTCGTCTTCACACCTCTCAGTATTGCTTGCATTACAAAGAAAGAAACCCTCGCTACAAATATATAGCAAAAAACCATAATCCGAAAAGTACACAATTGCCCTCAAATAAAAAATTCGAACAGGGGGCTGCGACCCCCTACACCCCCGGCTATGCAGGGGGGCCTCCTGCCCCCCTGCAACCCCCACGGCCCGCTAACCAACTAGCGGGACCACCATCCTTCCTGTCAAGGCACTGCACCAATACTCTTTAGGTTAAACTGTGATGGAATACAAGACATCGTACACCAACACTACCATCTCCAGGTATGCCCGCTAGAAAGAAAAGCACAGCATATGCCAATCCAATATCACAAACTTCTTCTTATAATTGCTAGCCTTAAAACACAATACTATGTGAAATTAAATGAAAGATCACATAGATGCGATAATGATCTTTGAGCCACTGATCGATCTCTCTTCTAATTTTTGAATTACATTAATGGCCCATCGATGCTAGATAATGATCATACTACTGAAATAGCTAGAAGAGATGGATGATGGAGGAGAGGCTTCATACGTTGTTGATACGCAAGATCAGATTGTTGGTGGTGGTGGGGGTGGAGACCTAGTACTTATGGATCACCAACCATTAATAATGACATCTTCTTCTTCTTCTAACCATGCCAAAGAAGAAGAAAAGAGTTGTGCAGTGAAATTCTTAATAGAACAAAAGCTACAAAAGGTGCCTTCCTGGCCATCGGATTACGGTATGTACAGAGTACCTAAGACATGATGAATGAAAACCCAGAAGCCTACATACCTCATACAGTCTCCATTGGCCCTTTCTATCATGGTCAGCAACACTTACTACCCATGGAATCACGTAAGATGAGCTACTTCAAAAAGTTTCTGGACCGAAAACCAACCTTGTTTGATTGTTATGTTGAAGCTATGAGAAATTTGGAAGAAAGAGCTTACCAATGTTACCCAGATGATGTGAATAAAATTGAAAGAAACATGTTTGTGATGATGATGGTGGTGGATGGTTGTTTCATACTTGAGCTACTACTACTACTACACTGCAAAGAATACAAGGGGGGCAAAACTTCATCGGATGCGATGTGGAAGTGGAACTACTTAGTTACACTATACTTGCTTTTGCTTGAAAATTAGTTTCCAATCTTTGTTCTTGCAGCATTATACAAAGTATTCATTAATGAGGATGATGGTGATTCTCAAGAAGCAGCAGCAGCTGAAATATGGACCCCCTATGGCCTTCTGTTCAACTACCTGCTTTTGCCTATGATTAAGCTGCGCAAGAACGACAAAATCAATTACTCCTGTCATGAGATTCAAAAATTACAACCACCAGCAGCAGCAGACAAACCAAAGCATTTGCTTGATTTTGTATGAAAGTTCCTCATCCAACTAGAACTCCCAAACATTTTTATACAGCAACCACCGCCGCCTCCGCCGGAGACTTATAATTACGGTGAAAAGAATAAGAGCAATAAGTCGTGTGGTTTGGATTTTGTACCAGCTGCATGCGGCCTATTGTGCCTAGGCCTAGGGGATGATCCTCTTGATCAGGAAGATCCTAATTCTTTACTGATGAAAGATGAAAGCAGGGTACCAGCCATCCAGTGTGCGTCAGATCTGGAAAAGGCGAGTGTGAAGTTCAAGAACAAGAATAAGCTGACAATTTGAATAAGAAATTAAGTACTATTTAGTGCGTGTGGAGGTGTGCGTGTGCTAATTATATGAGTGCTTATGAGATAACCATGGAAGGAAACATCCTCCTTTCTTTCTTCAAGAGAGGAACTTGATCATCTCATCCCCAGTTGAACCCTTCTTCCTAGAAGTCTTCCCTTTCTTTTTCTTTGAGGGGATCCACACACTACCCTAAGCGTGTGGGATAGAATCCGGCCAAGTCATGGGGATGAGCATAGAAGAGTCTTTTAAGGTTTTATACAGAGGGCCCACACACAGGGAGAAGAGAGAACATGTTAAGGAGGAGAGAGAAAGGTAGCAGCATAGTAGAAGCATGAAAATCCTCTCCGGTGCTAGACAGATGCAATGAGTATGTAGTAGAGTGCTGGCCTATGTCCTAGGGAGAGGCCGTTTGTTTGATTCTCTCCCTCAATTGAAGGGACTTGGATCCTCTATGGTGTAACTGGGCATTTGGCCCGCATCTAGTGTTCAAAAATGCTTTAGGTTGCGTGTGACCACCTTAGGCTTTATGCCTAAGCGTTTCTAGCTGTTGATGCGCTCCAGACACCTTGTTGCGCCGTAGAGGAATTCAATCCCAACAGATGTTAGACATCCTATATTCTCACCCCTTCTTTGATCCCCTTCTTCAGAAAGAGCAGATCAAGTCCTCATACTAAAACCATTCTTGCGCCAGGCTGATCCGCACAGATGGCATTCACCCAACAATCAATTCTCTGATTGATTTAGATTTCATCTGTATAAATCAATCAGCACGAAAATGGTTCTCACATTCTTCTCTAAATCACCCTTCCTTGAGTTGGGACACCGCCCCAATTACCTTTGAGCTGCCATCCTAATTGACCTATAAGAAGAGAGAGTGTGTGCGGGATTGGGGGCGAATGATTCGGGCAATTTGAACAATATTTTCTCTGTTTTTAAATGGCACATGGGAGATAATTGAGTCTTACCCCAATAATGGACATCCTAGAAAATGCGACAAAGCTTCTCGACATGCACCACTACCCACCTAGTTTTTTGGTTCTTCCACCTACAAAGAAAATGTGGTAATTTTAAAATTGAATTCTGTCACCTGCTAATTTCAAATTCAAGACTGAATCACATATCCTAAAGTCCTAGCATGGTGTGGACCCCCTTTGGGTGCTCTAGATATTTTTAGTTATACATGAAAACAAAATTTTATTCAGTTATGATTGATTAAAATAAGTCAATTCGTACCAAAAATAAATAAAAAAGAAAAAGAAAATAAATCAATTATAGGATGGGTGTAATGCTCACCTTGTGTGGCAATAATTGTATTACTAATTAAAATATCATTTTTTAGGAACAACATCAAAGGAAAAAATTGAAACTTTTTTTTCCAAATTTAGGTAAATGCTGTCATTTTTTTTTTATGTACAATTTAATAATACTTTTATGATCAATTCTAGAAAAGCAATTTCTTTAAAAGTTTAAAACAAAAAAATCAGAAGGTAACCAAGACATACACTCGGGCCGCTCAGAATTCTACGTTCAGGAGCAAGACCCTTGCACTAACACATGAACCAATGGGAACACACATAGAAGCATTAACAAGATAAACACTATTGTTTTTCTGGTCATAGCTAACCCTCACACTCCTCCACATAAATTAGTTTCCTATGTTCTCTTAATACATATGGTAGATGGTTTTGATCATCAAATTAGGCTAATTTGCAGTCCAAAAGTCATTTTACCTCTACTAATTGCATCATTTTTTTTTTATTTTATATAAGATGAAAATATTTTAAAATACAACAAACTAGTTAGTTGTTGTTTTTTGAAAATTTTAATATATTATTAAAGGGGGAAAAAAAATATGTCAGTCCACCACCACTATGTATTTATCTACATTTTTTTAAAGGAAACTAACTGCCACCTCCCCTTCTCCTATTTTTTTTTTTTTTTTTTTTTTTTTTTGTTAAATCAATTTTATTATCAAGAAAAAAATATATATAAAACAAAAGGAAACCTACAAGCCTCACAAGGACAGGCACTGGAGAGCAAGCAGGCCCCAACACACACTATAAGTGAGTAAAAACCACAACCCACTTTGCAGAGGGGATGGAGGGAGAATTGGCCAATGCGGATGCACCTGAAGCTAAGGCCTAGAAGTCCAAGTAGATTGGATTGATAGAGATAAGCCACCTTAGGCTATCATCTCCCCATGTGAACAGTTAAAGATTCAGTTATAGTCCACGTGGTCAATTAGAGTCACTTAGAGTCTATTATTCTAATGTCATTCCTTTATAAGAAATGTATAAATATGTATTCTGCAATCTGTAAGAAATGAGAAGATATTTTGTTTCTTCATGGTATCAGTAGCCTTTCCGCTCTAACGAGCTTCCTTTCCTTCTTTCATTTCTTGATTTTCTTCCTTTTCTTCTTTCGTTTCTTGATTTGTTTCTTTTTTTCATTTCTTGAGTTCTTCGTTGAAGTTTTCATGGCGTCGCCGTCGGTCACTGATACGTCCTCTGAAACTACTCCATCATCGGCTCTAATTGCTCCGAATGTTTCTCCACAATTGTCGTTGAAGCTCACATCTACCAACTATATGTTGTGGCGAGCTCAATTCGTTCCTCTTCTGAGAGGATACAATCTTCTCGGATATGTTGATGGTTCATTTCCGAGACCATCGTCGACAGATCCAAATGACATTATTTAGGATAGACAAGACCAACTCATACTGAGTTGGATCATCTCGTCATTATCGGAAGCAACAATCTCTCATGTTGTCAGTTCAACTACAGCTTGTGCAGCTTGGATGACACTCGCTAATGTCTTTGAGCCATCATCACGCACACGCGTTCTTGATCTGAAAGATTGTCTTTCTCGTGTTCAGAAGAATACTGACTCAGTCACAGACTATCTTTTATCAATTCGTTCCATTGCAGATACTCTTGCTGCAATTGATCAACCGATTGCCGATGAAGATCTTGTCCTTGTGACTCTTCGCGGTCTCAGAGCTGATTATCGAGATTTTGCAACTTCTATTCGTCTTCGTCATGAGCCAATATCCTTTGTTGAGCTTAGCGGATTACTCATAAGTCATGAGAGTTTTCTGCGCTCCATTTCACCATATGGTTCGCTGCACATATCAACTAAAAATGTTGCCTCTGCAAGTTCTATGAATCAACGAGGTTACCGATCTGCTGGAACTCGATCTCGATCTAGATTCCGTGGTCGTGGCTTTCATAATCGAGGGGGTCAATCTCGATCCAATGGCTATTAGTTCCAACAACAACAGTTTCAAGGCCCTATGCCTCATCAATCCTACAGATCCAACAGTTCTCCTCAATATTCTGGTTTGCCTCGTCCCTATCAGGCTTCTGGATCATCATATCATGGCAACAACAACTTCACAATGGCTGAATGCCCACCCTCACCTTCATTCATGAACCAGACACGAGATTGCTGCCCAATCTGCAACACCAATGGACACACTGCCTCTACCTGTCCGCAACGCTTCAATCATGCCTTTCTCGGTACCCCTACCCCTTATGCATATTCATTTAGATCACTATGTTCTTCCTTTTCTTCTTGGTTGCTTGACTCCGGATCTAACAACCATCTTACCGCAGATCTTAGAAACCTTACTATTAGCCAACCATATTCTGGTCCTGAACAAATTATTGTAGGGAATGGGCAAGGTTTGCCAATTACACATACTGGTTTTTCTCAATTTAATTCTTCTTCCAATACCTTTGATGCTTCCAACATTCTTTGTGTTCCCTCTGTGCATCGTAATCTTTTATCCGTGCATCGTTTTGCATTGGAAAATAATATCTACTTTGAATTTCATGCTCATTATTTCCTCATAAATGATCAACAGGGGAGGACCTTATACAGAGGCCTGAGTGAAAATGGGTTGTATCCTCTGCCGATGTCTCTCTCATCTTCCACATCCTCGGTTGCATTAACAAGCACTCATGTTCTAGCCACTCACTGGCATCACTGGCTAGGACATCCATCATCCAGAGTAGTGGCTACAGTTCTTCGTCAATCTGGTTTGTCTGTTTCAAATAAATCGAATAAAAATGTTCTTTGTGATGCTTGTCAGCTCTCAAAGAGCCATCGGCTCCCATTTCAGCCTTCTTTTTCTGTTAGCACTATTCCATTAGAGCTTATACATTGTGACTTGTGGGGTGCTGCCCCTGAAGTTTCTCATGAAAAATTTCGCTATTATGTGTTGTTTGTTGATGATTTTAGTAGATACACATGGTTTTACCCAATTGCTCTCAAATCTGATGTTCTCTCTATTTTCATGACATTTAAAACTCATGTTGAAAATTATTTTGGTTGCAAAATCAAGTCTTTACAATCTGATGGGGGTGGTGAATTTCAAAAGTTAGATCCTTTGCTTCGCATACATGGTGTTTCCCATAGGCTTTCATGTCCTCATACTCAAGCGCAGAATGGCGCTGCTGAGAGAAAACACCGACATGTTGTAAAAACTGGCCTTGCATTACTGTTTCATGCCCATTCACCAGCCAAGTTTTGGACATATGCATTCCTTACTGCAGTATATCTTATTAATAGAATGCCAACATCAGCCCTTGGTCACATTAGTCCTCTTGAACGTCTATTTCAGACTTCGCCTGATTATGCTTTTCTTCATTCATTCGGTTGTTTATGTTACCCTTGGCTCCGGCCATATTCTCGTCACAAACTGGAACCCCGCTCCCACCCTTGCATTTTTCTCGGTTATTCTCTCACACATAAGGGTTATAAGTGTTTCGACTCCACTAGCAACAAGTTGTATATCTCTCGTCATGTAACCTTTGATGAACACACATTTCCATTTTCTACTCTCACCTTGCCACCTCATTCTTCTCATTTTTTTGATGTGTCTCCCTGGTTTCATAATGCTCCACCAGTAATCCTACCATGTTCACCCACTCCTTTCATTTCTGCCTTTGGGCCTTCACTTTCTACATCAGTCCCTGAATCTTCTCCTATTGAGCCGACACATTCTCTATTTGATCCTTCCCATTCTGGGCCGACAACCTCAACTGCAGGCCTGCCCATTTCATGTCATGGCCTATCTTTACCTTTGAATTCCACTTCCTTAAACAATGGGTTGCTTCCCTCACATGCTTATTCTAATGGGCTCTCCTTAATTCAGCCCATTTGTCATCCATGTCCACCTACAAATGATTTACCAGATCCATCATTAGCACCACATGCTACACCAACTGACCCGTCTTCTTTACCCGCTTCCTCTGTTTTGGAACCGTATACAGTCTCTGATGATGCACCTGATTCCCTCACTTTCGTTCATCCAATGGTGACACGTTCTAAGACGGGTAGTCTTCATCCACAAGTACGCCTCAACCTAATGGCTTCCAAGCATCCAATTGCTGATGATGACGAACCGACTTGCTACTCTCAAGCAATGCATTCGGCTCCCTGGCGCTTGGCTATGCAGGAAGAATTTAATGCCTTGTTACATAATGGAACTTGGTCTTTGGTGCCCTTCTTCTCTTTGATGAATGTGGTTGGATGTAAATGGATTTTTCGCCATAAACGAAAATCTGATGGCACAATAGAGCGTCACAAGGCACGCCTTATTGCGAAAGGATATCATCAGCGGCCCGGTCTGGATTTCCAAGAGACATTTAGTCTTGTCATCAAACCTACCACAGTTCAAGTCATCCTATCTCTTGCTGTCTCCAATCAATGGCCACTGCGGCAACTGGATGTTCAAAATGCATTTTTACATGGAACTCTCCAAGAATCCGTTTACATGATATAGCCACCGGGTTTCATTGACCCATCTAAACCGGACTATATGTGCCACTTACACAAGTCCCTGTATGGACTTAAGCAAGCACCACGAGCCCGGTACACTCGTCTTAGTACTTTTCTTGTTTCTCATGGCTTCCACTCTTCTCGAACTGATACATCTTTATTTGTCTACCGGAAAAATGGGGTGATTCTATATTTTCTTGTATATGTTGATGACCCTATAGTTACTGGCAACTCAACAACAACCATTTCAACCCTTATATCGGCTATGTCATTGGAATTTGCTATTAAGGATTTAGAATCCTTGAACTACTTTCTCGGTATTGAAGTCGTGCGTTCATCTTCTGGCCTCTTTCTCAATCAACGGAAGTATGCTTTGGACTTGCTTCGTAGTACTGGTATGGATGGTGCGAAGCCTATTACAACTCCAATGTCTACTTGTACCTATCTTACTTCCACTAGTGGCTCTGCCCTGTCTGATAGTAGGGACTATCGTCGTGTTGTCGGCTCCCTTCAATACTTAACAGTAACTCGGCCGGACTTAAGCTTTGCTGTCAACAAAGTGGCTCAATATATGCATCGCCCAACCGATGTCCATTGGTCCACTGTAAAGAGGATCTTACGCTATGTTAAACATTCCCTTGGGGATGGTTTTTGGTTTCACAACTCTTCTACCGTCTCTCATACTGCCTATTTAGATGCTGATTGGGCGGGTTCTTGTGATGATCGCCGCTCCACCACCGGATATAGTGTTTTTCTTGGTTCTCACTTGGTATCCTGGTGCTCACGTAAACAAAAGACGGTATCTCAATCATCCACCGAAGCTGAGTATTGGGTTGTTGCTGCCGTTGCTACTGAGCTTGTTTGGTTACGTTCCTTGCTCACTGAGCTCGGGGTTTACCTTGCTACGCCACCAGTAATCTGGTGCGACAATATCGGTGCTACTTATTTGACAGCAAATCCTATTTTCCATTCTCGCACCAAACATATTGAAATAGACTTCCACTTTGTGCGAGAGATGGTTGCGTCTCATCGACTTTCTGTTCGCTATGTTTCTACGGTAGATCAAATTGCGGATGTCTTAACTAAGAGTCTTTCCCGTGCTCGATTTCATTCTCTACGCGGCAAACTCACCATTGGCTCACCCCCGGTTTGTTTGAGGGGGCCTGATAGAGATAAGCCACCTTAGGCTATCATCTCCCCATGTGAACAGTTAAAGATTCAGTTATAGTCCACGTGGTCAGCTAGAGTCACTTAGAGTCTATTATTCTAATATCATTCATTTATAAGAAATGTATAAATATGTATTCTGCAATCTGTAAGAAATGAGAAGATATTTTGTTTCTTCATGGACAACCAATGTATCCACAAGGCACAAATTTCTAGGGGAATTAGGCCCTTAGTAGAAGTACCACGATATCTGTACAAATATCTCTCATGATCCTCTACCTATTGTGGATTTTGTTCTATAAAATCCAAATCTTCATTTCCATTCACATATGGGCAATGGTATTACAAAAGGCATGCTTAGCAATGCAACTAGTATATAGAGTCTCCTTTGAATGTATTCCCCACCTACTAAACATCTAATGCATTCCAAATTAAATGTTATTTTCTTTTAAGTTGGATATCTTAGATGTTTTAATAATTATTATGCTAAAAACAGACTCGTCAATGCCATCAGGACATGAGGAACTAAGATTGGCGAAACGTGCCAGAGCCGAGCTAGACTTAGAGATTATGAAACTGAACCAGGACTGACCGCTGCCAAGTTCACATTCCCTAGATAAAGAAGGAAAATCACAAGGAAATTCACTCCCAATCAAATATGTAACTTCTAAGGCAAGAAACATATATTCTTTCTCGTTTAGAAAAGAGCACTTAAAATGACTCATGATCGTCCATAAAAAGAAGGGGAATCCCCCACTTATCGGGTCAAATATAACTCAAACTCTTACTACCCTTGGAGTCCATCGCTAATCGGGTATAATTCGACTCCCATTGTGCCCAAACACAGGGATGTATGAAATTACTGCTTCATATCCCCTATTAAATAAAAATCCCACAGACGTTAACGTCCCTATACGCATTCTCATTGGTCCCCACACTGGTGCAAAAGGGCCACATAACTAAGTAGCGATCTCTTTCTCATTTATATATATTTAGTATTATCGGTATGTATCTTCTAATTAATAAGGGAACAACTTCTTGCCACCAAGACATAGGCCACTACAAAATCATTGGCCCGCCACTATTGGTGCTTCCACAAGTGCTTTTATTGGCCCAAGCACAAGATCCGTGCTCCTAGTCAGAAAACTCTCCCTCCCTTCTTTTAATTGTCACTTGATGTTAATGCTCCTGTGTGCACTCTCGTTGGTCCCTACGTTGATGTAAAGGCCACATGACCATGCAGTAGTCTCTTTCCCATTTATATATAACGTGTGATATTGGTATGTATCAACATATGGGACAAATAACTTCTTGTACCAAAGTGGTGAACTAACAAGCTGTAATCTCTTACCTTCATTGAACAAAACAATAATTATACTAAGAGGGCAAAAAAGTAAGATTGCAATCTTATTGTTATTAGTTACAACAATATATATATATATATATATTTCTTTTTTTTGACAAACCTTTTAATGTACGTATAGAACAAACTCAAGGCCCCTTTTCTTTTTCTTTTTTTTTCATTTTGATAAACAATTCAAGAGTCAAGACACCAGATTCTTTTTTCTTTTTGGTTTCAAATCGCCTCCTTCCTTCGTTGCTTCCTATGACGAATTGAAAACAGGTCTCTTGCTTAGCAAGTTTTTTTCCCTACGATCAGCTCGACCATTGTTGCATGCCTTGACGCTGTTAGGAGTGCAGTAGTTTGATTGCTTAGCATGTGCATCCATTTTCTTTCTTGTGTGCATTTGAGAGGAGTTGATCAAGTGACCAACCCTCAGGCAGGTACTACTGAACATGCAAACCACCAGGCCCAAGTGTGCCAAGACATTAGGTTCAATATATTATGAACCAAAGATAGATATCCTTGACAATACAAGCCGGATAAATTACAAAGTAATTGAACTGATTAAGCAAACAAATCATCCAATGTTAACGCTTCGAAACCTATGAATTACAAATTACAGAATACCTCCACCGGACCCTTTGGACTCCGATTTAGCATCACAAAAGGATTTTTCTTCCCCTTCCCCCACCCCTAGCCACTTTCTAATGGTGCAACAAATAACGGAGGATTTCGTTAATAAAAAAAATAACATAATCAGAAGAGACAGCTCATTAGGTAGAGGGTGGGCCATGGCGCAACGATAAGGTTGCGATATTGCAACCTGGTCATCACAATTCTAACCATGGAAACAACCACTCTGGAAAACTTTTTTCTTTTTTTTTTCTTTTTTGTAAACATCTCATTTAGTTAAGCTCCACACCAGTTGGTGGGGCTTGGCTTCTATCAGTTCTTGGTTGATGTCTAGCTCTACGGAAAAGGGAACACATGAAAACTCCACCAAGGTCTGTCACAATATTTGTGGAAATGCCATAAGAACCATGATGCTAATGCCAAACATAAGACAACAAAAACTGCCGTGAAGATGTACAACAGCAACAAGGGATTGGAGTTGCAGTCGCCATAGTCATAATCACTGAAACTACTCATCATAAAGAACTTGGCTGCTGAAGAGATGATGATCCCTTGTTTGGTTTCTCAATTCTAAGAGATTATTGGTGGACATGGCTGAAGATATGATGATTATGCATCTCTTATATGTATTTATTTTTTGATTAATTTTAGAAGACCAGCTGATGACCAGGTCCAAGGTTTGGATCAAATCTATAACAGTGTTGGTTTCTTACTCAACTTTAGTGACTTTCTAATGAAGTAACTCAGTTGGGAATGTCGGGAATGAGTGTGGGCTTCTTCTCAATTTTTTGTTTAAATGAGAAATTATGTTGTGGACCAAAGGAGGTAATTTCAATAAACTTATGCTTAAAGAACTTCTTTTGAGTTGAGTTTGATTCTTCTTATCTTTTAGGGGTCACTCACATGGGGTGTTTAGTACTCTTCACTGCTTTCGGTGAAAGCTGAATAGATCTCATTCAACCCAAGTATAACCCGATCTATGTGGTTATGAGGTCTATATGGACTCACGGGACTAGTTTGGCCAAAGGCCTAGTTACCGGTCGTTAAAAAAAAAAAAAAAAAAAAAAAAAAAAAAAAAAAAAAAAGAACAAACAAAAAAACAAAACAAAACTTCTCATAAGATTGGAGTCATTTATCTTTTATATTTTAATTTTATATACAGTCAGAGAAAATATTGCGTGCCACAATGGGGTTCAAAAGTTTTGGTAGAAGTTAAAGGAATTTGTGTGCTGCAATGGTTCACCGTTTATGCTACCAAAACCCTCACTCAACGCTTTTGTTTGATATAATTTCTATCTTTTACATCTTATTTTAAGTGCTGGAAATTCCTTTCAATTGAAAATCTTAAGGCCCTGTTTGTTTCCTTGTATAATAACTAGAAAAAATATAATTGTAAAATATAAAAAAATCCACGATTATGCTAGCCCTTGGAGTTTCTATCTCTATTTTATCATTTGGAAAACTCTGATAGACTCAGTCTTGATACATGAGTTGCGAAATTAGGGATTTACATGTCTATAAAATTTATGATTTACCATAATCGTAACATTGATATTTAAAGTGGACATATGGGGAAAGCTTTTTATATACATCGAGCGGTTAAGAACTGGGTTCCTTATATTCCTACGGTAGGAACCGTTCTTTTTAAAGCCAACAATGCCATGGGCCAAATCATATGGGGCTTAAATTTTGTGTAAAATAAAATATTAACTTTCAACCATTGTTGGAAAATCAGGTTTTTTGACCAGACTCGTCCGGTCAATAACCTAGCCAGTTGACCTGGTTAAACCCGATCAGGTCGAGTCTTGTTTTTGTTTTCTATTTTATATATATATATATATATATATATATATGATTAATGCAATAAATATGTAAATAAATCATAAAAATACAGAAAAATATAAAAAAAAATGTGGGGAAAAAAAAAAAGAAAAAGAAAAATAGCATATCAATAATTCGAGGGTTGCAGGCAAGAGTTTTTCTCTTGGTTAGAATGTTAGGTTAGGTTTTAAGGATTAGAAAATATAAATTATACCATCCAACAATCCAATCTCCAATAAAATAAGAACTTTGGATTTAGGAATACGGGAAGTTTCTTGAGTCCCAAGTTCCTTTTGGTAAAAGGAAGGAGTAGGAGAAGTCACTAAGTTAGGAGTCTTGGGATTTGGGATTGTAAAGAGATTTTATTTCATTTTTTTTTAAGTGCCTTTTGATATAATAACCAGATTTGGTGGGTTTTTCAAAACTTGGCCAAAAAACCAAGTCAATGTAGAATCGTCTTGACTCATCTCGAGTCTTGTTTTTTTTTTAACACAGGGCGAGTCTTCGTGACTCTTAACCAGGAATCTCAAATTTTGACTCGACTTGGGCAAGTCTTCCCAGTCAAAACCTGGTTTTCCAACTATGCTTTCAACCACACAGGACTCTGCCACATGGCAAACAGAGTTTTGAGAATCCAAGGATATGGGAGAATACAAAGTAGTATTTCAATTACCATAGACACACACAGAATGGCTAGGCTCTAAAATTTGATCCAGATCAAAACCTCAATAACCAGTGATCAGAAAAACCATATCATCCATCCACATAGCAAGAATGATGGTGAACTTGTAGAAAGAGTATGTATCAGGGGCTTGTAGGAACAATTTCTCGTCTAGATATTAAGGGTGTCAAATTCAAATATATTTGGTTCGGTTTGACTATCAGATTTCAAAATAGATTCGGTTCTTGATTTGGTTCCAAATCTGGCAAAAGAACCAAATTTAGAATCTAATATATTATAGTATATTAATATAAGGGAAATGGTGGATGTGCTAGTGGTACACCTACTGACCTACCCGTGTGTCTATCTTTTTCCTTATCCCCTTCGAAAGGTTTCCTCTATCCCTCCCATTCCATTCTTCCCATTAGTTGAGCCGCTCACCCAACCTCCTCCCATTAATATATTATAGTATATATTATAATACTAATATTTTGTAGTATATATTAGTAATTAATTTTATAATACTATTATATTATATTATATTATAATATTATAGTATAATATATTATGCTATATATTGTATATTATAGTATATGAACCAAATACAAGAACCAGTGTAAGAACCAACTTTCAGAATCTAATAAAAACCATAACTAATTAGATGTTTGAGTATCGAATTCAGCTCTGGAGCACACCAACATTCTCTTGATCAAACCAAAACCAAACCAAATAACCGATTTACACCCTTACTAGAGATTATATCATTTAAATTGATTATGTATGTGTTTAATTACAAGTATAGAATGATATAATAAGTTTAGATAACAAAGGCATGATTCTTGTTTTAAAAAAAAAAAAAAAGCATGAATCTGTTATTCTTGCCATGTTATTTCTAAAAGGATATACAATATTTGATTCAACAATTGATCAGAACCCAACTAGAATGTACATGTGTGAGTATGTGCACAAAACTCTAGCTAAGTCACTGTCTCTCTGATCTATCTGTTAGGATTTTTATGTGGGCTTAACTGATACCGATAGATCCATTAGACCCAAGTAATTATAGACCCACTTTGATTAGAAAACTCTTAGCTCTTTCCATTGTGAGAGTGGAATAGGGTTTTAGGGATTCTATTATAAATAGAATACTAACGGCCCCTGCAGTCATTACTTTTAATGCCTTATTGGTTTTGGGAGCACGGCTTCTCACAATAGCAAGTGCACAGAAAGGAAGATCTCAGTAGAAGGACTCCACTTGCGTAGTTCGTTATTGTTATCTTTATGGAAGTAATGTTTAACCACATGGGACAGAGTTTCATGATCTATGTTCATGGGACACAGGTACTTCTCTATTCCCATTTATGGTTCATGTCATGGATGTCCCATTGATTATTATAGATATGGTAAATCTATATGGTTATGTATTTTAAGATCTATGAAGGGAGTACTTCATTGATCTTAGTTTAGGGACTATACCCATGGTTAAATATCTTTTATGATTCTTGTATTCTAAAATATGATTCTTGTATTCTAAAACTATAGGGTTATTCATATGTTTAATATGATAAAAGGATCCCCAACAATATCTCCACCAAGAAGTCTCAGAAGTCGAGTTGAGGGTATTGTTCTCCAACCATATAAGATTATGCAAAAGCATCCTATGAAGAAATTAAACCAATTCTATAGCCGTTAATGGTACCCAACACACACTCTTCTCCTTAGGCTCAGCAGCATACCTGCAAATTGGGCATGTGGAGTGTGACTTTAACCACATATTGATGCACTGCGCATGGAACAAGTGCTTACAATTTGGTAGAACCATAGCAATCTCCTCATCCTCGAAACACCTCAAGCAAACCACACATTCTCTTGTGCCATTCTCATCAATCTGATCAGTTTGTTTGTAAACATACACCGGCAGGTTCGTGATGACTGATGGATCAAGCCCTCGATGGAAGGGATCTTGCGATTGGACTTGCCTGGCTTCGAGTCTCTGATTACCAGTTGGTTGATCTGTTCTAGAAGCATTAATGGCAGCCATGGCATAGTGGCCTATAACAAGATGCAAGACTTGCCTGAAGAATACGATGAGAAACACCAAGACAGCAACTATAGCAAAGATTGATATAACTACCCTTTCCATTCCGATACCCATTATTGCAGATCCTACTGAGGATCGGTTTATCTGTTTTTGGTCTCTTATGTATTTCTACCCATTTTTGAATTATTGATTGATTTCGTGTGTGTTTGAAATTTTATTTAGATTTGTACCTTTCACAGTAACCATCAAATGAAGTTAGCCAAGTGTCATATATCTCTTCCTTTGCCTTCACGCTTTGTTTAATCTATGTGTTTCGTCTTCTAATGGAAGATATCTGATAAGGATCCGTCCCAAAGGACATGGGGTCCATCCTCATCAATCACATCCAGCTTTAATATATAGGATCCATTTACCATAAACGGTAGATTCCATGTGAAATCGTCCCCACCTAAAGGGGGAATCCGAGATTCCAAGACATCAATCATAGGAGAAGATCTACTGGTTCAAGGTTCTAGATATATATATGATCATCGGGTTGGATATATTTTAAAAATATTCAATATATCATCCAATCCATCAATTAGTTTGACTGACCTGCCGAGTGATTTGACTTAGTTCATTATCCAAAACAAAGTTATTAATAAAGGCCAAATCAAATGAGTGATGCAACATCCAAGTGGATCAGATGATAACTGAGTTGACGCTTGTAGTTCTAAAACTTTGATCAAGACGTATATGGTGTGGCAAGAGGGAAGGTAGAGTAATGACGACTTATTCTAACCCTCAAAAGGGGTCTGATTCCTATATTAAAAATGGGTCCAATGAAAATGGATATAGAGGCATCAACATGAATAAAACTTTTTGATTTGTATACTGGATGGATAGTAGTTTTGTGTGCCCCACATTAAGGCGTAAAGGCCATGCGACCAGGAATCTTTATTTTTCCAAAATGATAGATTAAAAGAAGGAAGGGGAAAGAGAACAACAAGGAGGCTAGCCCGCAAGACACGAACACCAAGAACCCAAGAACAATATTAAAACTGCAAAAATTGGGAGACCAAAAGGGGGGACGGGTCACGGGTGTGGGAGGGGAGAGAGAACTGCACTGGATGTCTCACGAGGAAGCAATAAACCTATTTCTCACAGGGAACTTTTACTGGACCAGTATGCCTTATCCTACAACCTTACCCAACTGAAATCGGTAACTAATCCAACCCAAAGAGGTAGCACAATTGATGAGCAATGAACTTGATAAGAGGCGTAAACTCGAACGTCCTAAGTTCAACTACCTAACGTTTTTAGCAAAAAAAAAATAACCGATAACCAATCCCAATCCTAGTTTTTATATACACTTTAAGGTGGCAATTATCAGCATAGCCTATCCCTCGTAACTACCCAAATTGAAGTCCAAACCTATTCAGACAAACAATAAATTTCTTACCGCGTCCTCTGTCTTGGTGTAAAATTTTTTGTGGAAAAATTCCAACGTTTTTTTTCATGAAGGCTCCATTTGTTTTCGCATGGAAAATTTTCCATGTAAAATTTTACAGTAAAATTGAATTTTCCAGCGTTTGTTTTTTGGTTTGGAAAATTTTACCAAAATCGATGCATGTACGGGAAAATGCCCCAACAAATTTTATGTTTAAAATGCTCGCAAAACATTACAACTCTGCCCCGATAAAATTGAAAGACTCGATAAAACCGAAAGAAACGGAATCAAGAATATCTCTTCCATTATCTTCCTTGAAGGCTTCTCTACCATCATCTTCCCCGATAGTGTGTCGACGACCTGTTGCAAGGCTATCCTCTCTTGCTTTCTTCATCTCTTCTTCGCTCCTTCTCCCTCTCGTGATCCCCCTCTCAGTCACAACTTTGTAACTTGAAATTCCCATTCAAACTCTTCATCTATAAAACAAAGCTAATTGTACTCGTTAGTATTATTAACTTCAGAGAGGAGAATGATCAAAAGAAACTATCAGAGATGGAGGGGAGCCCTGGTGAAGGAATGGTTTATCAAGGCAAGGTACTCTAGATCGATTTGCAAAAGAAAGAGCCAGTACTCCCACCAAGGAAGAGGTCTGTGAAAAAATTGAAATGAAAAGGGTTATGATGTTGGAGCTTGGAATCGTCCTATCTACAGTTGTATACAAAGAAGAGAGAGGTTCTTATAGCAACTAGAACCTGCCAATTTGTAGTTGCAGGTATAGCATTGCCATTGTTTTTATATGAGAACCGAACTAACCTTTTAGCTGAGATGAAACTTTGCGGAGTTAATCCAGATGGGGGCCTCCATGGTGTTCTTTCTCTCTACTTGTGCCGGGCTCTCTTGGGCAATTGGGCATATCGTCAAGTGATTGAAAAGGGTTCAGCTATGAATTGTCCATTGGAGGTACTCTAAGCAATGTATGCCAAGTGTGGGAACGGAGATTATGCCTACCTGATATTCGATAGAATGCTTTAGAGTAAAGTTACATAACATCTTATCAGACGTTAACTGTTTGATTAAATTCCAAACAGAAATTTGACAGTAGAATTGTCATGAAAAAATGTGAAGGCAAATGGGAGCCTTCTTTGATCAGCTTGACGAGAAGATATCTGAGAGGTGTTGGGTCATTGTTGCCTCAAAAGCTCAAGGTATTTTGAAATGCAGCAAGTGTACGCCTGCAAGCTATTTCATGTACCGGTCCCACCAAGAACACTTGCGACAATATAGTATTATCCAGAAGCTTGGAGGTGCAAATGTAGAAAAAATTGTTCATGCCTTCAAAGACCTGACTTCTTGATCCAAAATTTGAATCTGTAACATCTCCAATTTGAATCTGTAACATCTCCACGTTAGATGCTCTGCCCATTGTTAATATGTCATAGCTTGCACAAAAATTGCTTCCCACCTATGTGGTCATGGACTACATAGCAAGTCTGGGCAGCCATAGTTATAGTATCTCCCCTCCCCCGATATGGTTCAATGATATTTTACTTTCTATTTTACCTCTTGAAAACAAACATTGGAAAATTGTCACTCATGTAAAATTTTTCATATCAAATTTTTCACGTAAAATTTTCACATGTAAAATTTTGCACATAACATTTTACATTGAAACAAATGGAGCCGGAGTAAATTGAGAATAAAATATCATTGAAAATTTTAAGTATACTATAAGGAGATTATTAGTTTCGACTATATATCGTTTGATGAAATCCCTCACAAAAACGAATTCAATTCTGGCTTTCAATTTGCCATGGATCTGATTAGTTTCCTACACTGAGTTTTGGATGGTAACAACCAACCCGAATTGGGTATACAGATGGATAGCACATTAAACTATACCCATGTTCCTACCTCACAACAAAATAAAAGGATAAATCTGTTAGGTAAACGTGCTTCCTCCATGATTATTTTGAAAAGGTTATCCATATCAACATGTAAATCAAAATATATAGTGCATTGCTCAGTATCGTCTTTTGTTTTCATTGTATTCAAACATAAATAACACTATAAGAGAGCTTCGAATCGGAGACGATGATTGATAGATACATTTATTCGAACACATGTTCTCCTTAGAACTCTTCTTATTTTCCTAATTTCATTTTATATATATATATATATATATATATAAAGGTAAGAAGTTCATAAAATTTGTCCATCGGGGAAGACAAGAGGCATTTTTCTCTTTCGACTTTATCAGACCCAATTTTACAGGCTATTTTCCATTTAAATTTGGTGTAAATTTTGTCAAGTGGATTTCTAATAAATGGTTAAGATTTGGTAAAATTTGATCTCATGGAGATTTTTCAAATTAAAAATAAACAACAAAAACATCTAAATTTACCATAAGATTTTACATGAAAATTTTTCCACGGCAAAGCAAACAGAGCCCAGGGACAAGGTTGTCTAAGGAAATGGTATAAAGAAGCCCACTATGAGGTGAAGTAAAATGACATCATACATATAGATCAGTAAAAACATTTCATGTGGAGAAGAAATATAAACACAGAGATACTAGTGTATCCTAAGCCAACAGCTCAGAGAATCTTTTCTCAATTGTGCCAATGGACTAGACACTTGATCAAAACCTTGACTGCTAACCTAAGCATACCCAATTACAATTGTCACATATTTATCATAATTAAACACTTTCTACATATAAAAACATCAAAAGCGACCTGTGAGATAGTTTCAAATATTACAATTAAAATAAGAAAATCAAAGAGAAGAAAAAAAAGAAGAGAGAACGCTATTAGTTTATGTAGAGAACACCCAACACGGCACCTTGTTTTCAGAGGATAAAGACCCGTCTTTCCACAGCCCCCGATGCAGATGGGTAGGGTTCTTTCTCTTCCAAAATAAAAATTACTTGCTTGCTTTCCATCTCAATCCCAATGACTTCTTGGTGTTGCTTTCCATCTCTACGAAAATAAGATATGATACGTAACAGTTCAAGTCGATTAAGCCAACCTTTGTGCCTATCCAGAAGAGAGTAATTGACAAACAAATTGGTATAAGGTCACAAGGTTGAACTCTCCTCCCCTCGTCATCCAAGGTATATACATTTATATAATAGTATGATATATATCTATACTCTGAAGCTGATAATCCTTCTAGAAAGGGCATCATGAGGTTCAACTTCACAGCGGCAAATAGGGCAAGTAGAGTGTAAACCCAACCACAAAATGATACATTGTGCATGGAACATATGTTTACAGTTGGGTAGAAGCAAACCTATCTCTTCTTCCTTGAAACAACCCAAGCAAACCGCACATTCTTTCGTTCCACGCCCATCATCGCCTGCGGCGGTGGTAGCGGTGGAGGTTGCAGTCTCTCTGTATACAAATTTCGGCAGGGAAGCGATGACTGATGGCGGCAGACCTCTAGTTTCATCATCACCAGGATGCACTACTCGTAGTTGAAGTGCTGCTTCGGTAAGTTCCCTAGAGACCACATGGTTCTGTCTGCGACTGTAGATCCACCATAAAAGGCTGTAGAGCATGACAATTACTAGAGAAAATATGAGGACTGATAGCAATGAGTTCACAGAATCAGCTCCACCCATACCCTAAGGCTGTAGAGCATGACAATTACTAGAGAAAATATGAGGACTGATAGCAATGACTTCACAGAATCAGCTCCACCCACACCCTAAGGTTGTAGAGCATGACAATTACTAGAGAAAATATGAGGACTGATAGCAATGACTTCACAGAATCAGTTCCACCCATACCCTATTTCCTTCTTTGCTAAAGTCTCCACTACAACATTTTAGTGTTGGATCCAAAAGAATTTCTAATTAAAGCAGATGATGAAGGTTTTTATTGTCTCTATTAAAGTTCCAACCAAGCACTACTTGGTGGGTTTAACTTTGAGATCTTTCTAGGAGAAGCAAGAGGATTGAATTCTTCTTTGGTGCAATAGGGTGTCTGGCACGTATCTAACGGCCAAAAAACACTCGAACATAGAGCCTAAGGTGATAGGACACAATCCAAGACGTTTCTAAGCGTTGGATATAAAACAAACGCCCAGATGCAAGCAAGAGAGTCTTTCTTATATCACTAATGGAAGTTATAAACAGCCTAATCTACCCTGATTTCTTATTATAACATAATAGGGAAATCTTTTTTTACTATTTTTATTGGCAGGGGTTTATTTGTAAAGTGAAAAGATTACGAATGGTTCAAATATTGGTTATTAAATTTTAAATTTATTTTGGCAATAAATATAAATATTAATATAGGAAACCAGGATCCCACTATTAATATTTCTCCCTCCCACCCCTAAAATCCTTAATCTCCCTCAATTACGTTTCTTCAATACTCTTCTATCCCTCAACGCGGGGACAATGTTTCCTATATTCTAATCTTCTCTTTCCCACATCACATCAATTCAGTTTCTATATATATGTCTAAATACAAAGCTTTTCTTCTCCACATTCCTCTCAATCTGAAATCCCCTTAAATCCTTCTTAACATCCTCTCTTAACCCAACTTGACCCACACCCCAAGCTAACTTTTTCTTCTTCTTCTTCTTCTTTTTTTTTTTTTTTTTTTTTTTTTTTT
>NC_056559.1:4362425-4386770 GCF_013358625.1 Macadamia integrifolia
TTTTTTGGAAAAATTTCCACACTTACTGTTTAGATTTGATACATCCACGCTAACATTAAACCGGTGGGATGCACCTAAATAAAATAGGAATTTTTAATGAAAAAAATAATAAAAAAATAACAAATTTATCTGTTTAATGAAATAATATTGATTTTAGAACTATTAGACATTGTAGTGGGGAGCTCATGAAAGTAATTATCCTAATAAGGCTTGTTAGGATGAATATCAAGCTTGTGACAGATTGGATGCCAAACAATGTGGTGGGATTTCCGGTCTTGGACCAAGAAAGATGGGCTGCACCATGTGGACTAATGGGCACCAAGGTCCCAAACATTCATGTAGAGTTTCAACCTGGGGTTTTCCAAGTGGAAAATAAAGCTTTAAAATTCTAAACTATAGGAGGGTGGATGGACATGGTTGAAAAATACAATGGTTGCATAGATACTCAAGGATAGTATTTGAACGAATGAGACCCAAAATCGATGTGGTTGATGTATAACGTGTACAAATAAATTATAAGAGAATTTGGATAGAAAAATATAACAATAATAAAAATTTAATCAAATAAATGTATTAACTAACTATTAATGCCAGTTTATATTCTTATTGAGAAATATTTTCTAAATTTATTGACTCTGATTTCACATCTAGATCATGGCATTAAAAAAGAAGATCATTTGGGTTGAGTTGATGTGTTTCAGACATCTCAAATCTAATTTCATTTGGATTGTTCCCACCACCCTGAATGCTTCTTGGGCCTAAAATAAAATCTTGAATATCGATCTCTTGTTTCTAATTATAGTCATTCCACTATTGATGATGATTCTGACACCTTTATTTGGCTTGATAATTGGCACCTGAATTGTATGCTATTATTAATGTGTGGAGACAGAAATAGGTAAGATACGGGCTCTAATAGGTTGGCCAAGGTTTCCTCCATCTTGCGTGATGGTCTTTGGCTTCTTGGTCCGGAGACTTTACATTCTCTCATTGAGGTTTGGAGAAACTTCAAACTATTCAGTTGTGTCCTCGAGGTAATGATGACATTGTCCAGTGGGGTGCTGATCCTTCAAAAAAAACAATCATTTCCTTCTCGATCTTGTGTATTCGATAGCTCCTTCAGCTCCTTGGTATAGGATGTTTTAGTTTATTTCTGCCATCCTACGTCGTTGTTTCATTATTTGGAGAGAAACGACTAATTCTCTCCCCACCCAAGACTTTATCTATCAGAGAAATATTTTTATCTCTAACTGTTGCCTTTGCTGGAGCTTTATTGAGTCTATGGGACACCTATTTTTCACTTGTTCTTTTTCATATTCGGTCTGGAAAAGAATTCTTAGAAAGTGTTGACATTACTCAGGAGTTAACCTCCCTTTTGACAAAGAGTGAAGATGAATATTGAGCTCTTTCAATGGCAAAACATCATGTGACATTTTGAGAAAGCTTGTTTTTAGTGCAGTGATTCATCACGTATATTTGGTGGAAAAAGAATCAATTATTATTAATTTATTATAGGTTTAGATTAACTATTTTATATTAGTTCAAGTTAATAATTATGGGCCATTTGAGAATGAACCTTTTTTTCTGAATCCCAACAAGAAATCTAATATTGTTGGACTTGAACCACAACATCTAGGCACAAATTGAGATTTAACAATTTAAATTAATTCACAATGTGTCAATTGAGTCTATAACACTAAAGTGCATGTATAAGAATGCCATGACTATAGTAGCGGGGGTTGAGAGTCTTTTGTCGTGCTTTGTTATTTTATCATTGTAATTCTTTCATTCATTTTAATAATATCCCATTGTTGATCTTAAGTTAAAAAAAAAAATACCGTGATTAACTGGTTTTTTAATCAACTTAGCATGTGTAATCGAGTCAATATTCAATAATGTATCAATTTTAATTTGTTCAAAATTGACTGTTTGTCGATATAAAACTAAATCACACCATTTAATAAATGGTTTTAATTTCTAAAACTAGTACCAAACCAATTAAAAAATGGTTTATCGGTTCCAATTTCAAAGGTTTAAATTGGTTTTGTTGAACGGTTTCGTTTGCAAATCACAGCCTTAATTGGATATGATGTTCTCTGCCTCTAACGGAAAATAATATAAATTTTCACTTCTGCCCTTGGGCCTATAAATACCCAAACAGATATGAGTGTCCTTTCAGATAAGGGATCTTGTCTCCTAGCTTTGTTGAAATTTATTAAACATTATTTTCCAAACAAATGGTCTTCTATATTTTTTTTATTATTTTAATTTTTTCAGAGTAATTATCCATGTAATAATGGAAGTTGATGTTGAAAACACAGTATAAGTCTGAGATTCATTTTTACGGGTTTTTAATCAAAACCATTTGTACCCACTCACAGTTGAGAGAGCACAAAGTAATGTCTAGAGTATTAGTATACGTGCATGTGTGCAAATAAAAAGGGGTATTTAATCGACTTAGACTCTAAAACTCGACATGCGGCCAATCTAGATCTTGTCCCCTCTATCCAATAGTCATAACTGATACATCATCTGTCTATGTAGTAGAATAGATGCCTTGCGACATTTGAAAAAATAGCAAACATTTGTGACCGTAATAATTCATCTTTCCTTTAATTGGGGTATAATACGAAGCAAAGAACAAAACATAAACAAAGCAAAGAACAATTCTTTGAACTATAAAGAGAATAAATGCAACAAATGATACAATTAGCCTCCAGTAGCAGGAAACAAACAATAACTGTTTTGTGAGATCTTATACTTATTAATCAATTGAACAAATGAAATGGAAAACAAAGAGGAAATTAATGAGAAGCAGGAAATTTTTATAACCAAAGTCTTCACTGCCTCTCTATATCTTCTGGTTCATCTGTTTGGCCACAAAGTTGAATTCTCCTTTCCAATCTTTCACTACTAATTACCATGTCCACCCTACAAAATGAGCTCAATGGTATCCTTAATCCTCCCACTTTTGAAGACTCTGCTGCATCATCTAAAGCATCCTCCAAGGGTATAGCAACACTTGACTCTAAGACTTCAGGCATGGCTTGAGGTTCCACTGTGCTGCGGCAGTTAGGGCATGTGGTGTGTGAGTTCAACCACATATTAATACATTGTGAATGGAACATGTGCTTACAGTTAGGTAGAAGTATAGCCATCTCTTCTCCTTTTATATTGCTCAAGCAAATCGCACATTCTCTTACTGGGTGCATGGATTGATTGTAGATGAACAATGGCAAGGCAGCTATGATCGATGGATCAAGTCCCTTACTGGGTATTTCGCCCGATGGAACCTCAATGGCTGCGACGTTTCCGGCGAGATGCCGTGCTCGGCATCTAAACACCCAACCTGCCATGGCATAGAGTAGGACAACTAGTACCAAAGTGACGATAACACAGATCATGATGGTACTACTATTTGAGCCACCTAAAGCCATGTTAGAGAGCTTAACACAGGGAAGATGGAAGGCTTCTTTTGTCTCTGAACTAGTGTGGAGAAGATTGAAATGGGGTGGAAGAGAAATTGGGCTTTGAACTAAACTAGCACAACCAACAAGCAAAGGGAGGTTCCCTTACTTTTTCTTTACGGAGCTCTCGTTGATCTTTTCTTGTCCGCTCACGGAGCCCTCTTTGATCTTTTCTTGTCTGCATAGAATTTATTAATAGGGTTGGCAGCCTAGTCATATAGGGGCTTGTCTTAGGACTATGAATATTATCATCATTTTTCCTTATTAAAAAAAAAAAAGAATTTATTAATTCATTAATCTGATAACATAAAATGAATCGTTCACGTTACACCCTTTGGGTGCGAACATTAAATTGAAACATTTTGGCAATTTGGTATGTTGGAAGTTAAAGGTGGACTATGAATTTTCTTAGACTATTTTTAATAAATAAGAAACACAAGTTTCAAGATTCTCACATAAGAAGGAATCTTCTTTGCCCAAAAAAAAAATTAAAAGAGGGAATCTTCTCTCCAGTGCAAGTCAAGTCCTTGTACAAGAATGATTCTCATACAATGTTTGATTTATACTTGAAATCCACTCAAAATAAAAATCAATTAAAGAAAAGAAAAGAAAAAAATTAAGTGGAGCCCAAATATAAATTAAACACCGTATGAAAAACGGTCTCATGCGATGACTTGATCTGCACTCTCTTCTCTCCTAAACAACTAGAAGTAAACTAATCAGAAAAATTTTAGTTGGATAAAAATAATGCAATCTTAAACCGCAACAATAGATATGACGTGGGTGAGTTTTCAATTACGACTGAAGCTAATTTAGATTTTGGACAATGTTGACCCCACCTCTGGGGTTACATTCGAAAACCTTTAAATGGGCTAATCAAAGAATGGAATCTTAAAAGTCTAATCGAGAAAAGCAGTAGAAGGCTTTTTACCTGCCTTTTTTTTTTTTTTTTTTTTGGGGAGAATGTGCAAGTTACAAGGGACAGTATGTTGACATTGGGAATACAAGATCAACTAAGGGGCCAGACAAAGACCCGCAAAGGGGGCTAACAAGGCCCCAATAGGCCCACTTATTCAAAGTACGACCACGATTACTACTACTACTAAATACTATATAGAAGGATGGGGTGTGGGTAAGGGTGTTAATCCATCGGGTGAGACCAGTCTTGGTCAGGTTTAGTTGGGTCTAGCAAACCTATGTTTTCGGATTGTGACCTAGCTATTTATGGAATAAGTCGGTCTTGTGTCAAGTTCGATTAAATTCAGAGTTTTAATCGGGCTATGATCGAGCCTTAAATGGGGTAATGTACTAATAAAGCTTTAAACGGGCTTTAAATAGTCTTTACTTTTCATAGATTTAAGATACTTTAATCTATTGGTTAAATCATCAACAAATTTGAAAAGATATAACGATTAATTACATTCAATAATTGATAAAAATATCAATGTATACCCCATTCTATTCCCAAAAAAATCAAAATACACATATAAACGATCGGGCTAAACATGTCAATCCGAATAGGGCTTGTAAACGGGTGGGGCTAGTCAGAAGGCCCATCGGGTTCACCCCTTGTACAGTGTACTACATATTTGTAAATGGGTCGGACCAGTCAGGAGGCCCATCGGACTCACCCCTTGCACAATGTACAACCTATTTATAAACGGGTCGGGCCTAGGCCCAATAAGTTTAATAATTGATGCAAGCCAAGCCGGTCTTTAAATGGTCGAACCCAATCGATCCAACCGGTGTGGGCTTGGGATTGACACCCCTAAGTGTAGGGTTTCGAACAACTGCCCTTGGACTTATGTGAATGTGGAGCTTCATCCGAATGTTGAGCCAAACTGCCGGCCCCAAAAAACAATTTACCTGTTCTGAAATCCAGAAGCCTAATAATGTAAAATCAACTTTTTGTAAGACAAAACATTAACAAAAGATTCTTGTTGTTGGTTGTGGGAATTTATTCTTGTTGGTTGACGTGGCAATGATGTGGCCCAATTTCCACATCAACATAAAAAGTGAGGGTTTATATATATAACCAAGAAAAACTCCCCATGGCGGGGACTAACATGCAGTTGGATTAAGAGGGGTTCTGCCTTGGGGAATTACCTTATGACACAAATTCCATCTTCGGCTAGAACTCTCTAAAAGAGACAATTAGCCAAAAAGCATCCCTTCTCTTTGGGTGTTTGGATCCGGCTCCTCTCCTTATCATCAATCCCTCATGTCTTGCCTAGGTCTACTTGAGTGTTTGACACATGTATATAAGCTATCCAATGGTTGTCATCCTTTCCCTAGAAAAAACCACCCATCTTCACTAATTCATACCTGATGCTTCTCTCCTTACCGGTATGAGATTTCTCCCCTCTAGTTTCTTTTCATTTTATGATTTTTAATATGTTTTTCTTTTTCTTCTTCATTCTTTCTTTTTTTTTTTTTTTTTTTACAAAATCAGATCATGGAAAAAGCCGTAACTGGATCGTAATCAATCATTGTGAAAGCAAGGACTGAGGAATTGATATCGAATCAGCTGATCTATAGAGGTTCGGGTTAAAATGTTAAAAAAATAATAAAAAATAAATAAATAAAGCCTGCTTTTCAAAGAGAAACCAGAGCAAATTCGTTTGATGTAGATCGATTTGGATCAGTATTGGATGCCAAGGTCTCGTTATCAATTACTAAATCCATATGTGGAAGCAGTTCAATCCATTGCTATCAGTTGTCCCTTTTTGGTCCTTTTTGTTAAAAAAAATCCTATTTTGCCTGTGATTTATTTGGGAATTTAGTCAATCAAGAGAAGAGTAATCTAGGGGTTGAATCAATTAATATGTTCAAACAATCAGAAGAAGAGTAATCTAGAGATTTTAAAAAGATTTTGAAGTACAAGAGAAAAAAAGATGTGAAATTTAGCTTTTATTAATGTATAAGAGAAGTATTGAGGGACTCTTTGGCATTCCATCTTCTTCGTTTTTTCTTACAAATTCTTTGTAATTCAATCTTCATCCACATTGATGTTTGGTCCAAGACTTCTAGGGAAATCCTAAAATGCCTGTAAATATTTGTTCCATTTTCTATATTGATTTCATTTAAAATCCACAAAATTAAAACATTAAAATCAATAATACCAATATCCCCCTCCCCCCAAGGCCCCCACCCAAAAAAAAAAATTTTGGCAAATGAAAGCTATAGATTAATTGGCCTTCATGCTACATTGGAAGTCTGCATCTTATTAGTTTGATCTTTCCTCTCTCATAAATTATGTCATGTAAAGTCTTGTTGTAACCGAAGTTGGTTAAAAAAAAATTAGGGATCTTATTTTGTTGCCCTAATAGTATGATAAATTTCTTTCAATGAAAATAAAATCCCATCATTTCATTAGTATACTTGAGCACGACAATGATACTCTTGAGAATATCACTTTAAATTATTTTGAAAACTATTTTTTACCATTGACTTAAAAAACTTGTAGGATCAAATGTCAATCAAAATTAGTTTATTACATCTTAATTCATCACTTTGATTACAACATAATCCACTGTATGTCATTGTAGTTAATTAACTACAAGAGTCTTGTTAAAAATAAAAAGTGAGCTCATCTGAGGGCATTGTCGTCATCTTGTATCTGAAGATGGTGGTAACCCTAGGTCCACCTTACCCATTTAATCACTGCTCACATATTAATGGAGATGCAGGGTATCGAACCCTGTACCTCTCGCATGCAAAGCGAGCGCTCTACCATTTGAGCTACATCCCCATTGTTGAGAAAGTATATCATTATTAATTTTCAAACCTATAATTTAACCCTGTCCCTCTATCTCATGGTTGCTTCTTTCTGGTTTCTGCTGAAGTCTTTATCATTTACTGCATTCTTCGGTGGTTTAGTAGTTTGAGTCTAATTGAAATTTTTAAAAGCATAATGAAATGAGCTAACATATCTATCTTTTTCTTTTCTAAAAGGTGCTGATGTGAGTCATTAATCATTTACAGTGATTCATTGAGCCGTGTTTTTCTTCTCAATTTGGCTCTTTGAATGCATTATGATCTAGAAATCGAACTTGCTGTGAAATCTATTGCCCAGTCTCGCAAATGGATCAATTGACCTCCAGCTTGACAAGTGTTTGATGAGATAAATGAGAAAAGACCATCTATGAACCC
The DNA here is from genome assembly GCF_013358625.1 of Macadamia integrifolia. Taxonomy (NCBI): domain Eukaryota; kingdom Viridiplantae; phylum Streptophyta; class Magnoliopsida; order Proteales; family Proteaceae; genus Macadamia; species Macadamia integrifolia. The sequence continues at coordinate 4,370,045 of NC_056559.1, forward strand.
ATCATCTGTTTAATAAAATTCAGACAGAGATGTTGATGCTTAGGTCCATGCTAAGCTGGGTATGCACAAAAAAGAATCTCTTGGGATATAAAATACATTTTGTTCATAAGCATATCAAACCTATTTTTATTTATACAATCTATTATACAAATTGTAACCAAACGATTAATATTTATGATTCATAATTTATTAACATAAATGATTTGTCCAAAATAAGTAATAAGTACAAATACAAACTATACCAAAGAGAGCCTAACTAACATCTTTACATTTTCATTTTTTTTTTAGAAAACGGATTTGTTCTAAGGAAGGAGAGAAATTCATGAATGTCAAACATTGATCTACGATCCATCATGTATGAGTCGAAAGTGAGATAAATGGTCATCTCAACTATCACAAACAAAACCCTTCTTATCAGGGAGTCAACTATTCTTTAAACTCCCTAGGATTTTCATTGTAAGGCTTCTCATTGCCATCACCATCATTATTAATTGAAAGTATTTCCTATCTTTGATTTGGTACCCAAAAAAAAATTGTAATTCAAAGATGTCAATAGCAAAGAACCTAAGAGGGCTATTAAAATAGGAATGTATTCTTGGTAGGCACGGCAATGCTGCAATCAGGCTAATATAAACGAAAATGATATATATTGTACCAAAAAAAGAAAAAGAAAAAATGATAGTCTTACATTGTTGTCATAATCCAATCAAATATCACATAAAGAGCATAATCAGGACATTTTGGTTAAAAGCACAGGAATTTTTATCTCTTCTTTCCTTAATATAATATATAGATGTCTTTAATTTGGGATTGTACGCTTTGTTTACCAACCAAACATTTGGAGTTTGATTTTGTCTATGATCTTATTATCTAAGTGGGACAAGAACCGAACAACTTTATTTTCCTACCTAACCATTTGAATTTTGAAGTTTGGGTCTTTGTCTACATTCTCCTATTCCAAATCTATGGTATAAAAGGGCATACTGAGTGCACGAGCTGCAACCGTTACAAGGTTTAGGGAGGATTATAATGTACGCAGTTTTACTCCCATTTTATGAAGAGACTATTTCTTGACAAACTCGAATCCACAACCACTCAATCTTAATGAACACCCTAGGGGATAGCTAAGTTGTCAAGGTACCTTCGCCTCAGGAACTGTTAATGGTGTCATCGGTCTGGAACCCGATATTCGGTCCAGTTCCGATTTTGGTTCCAAGGAGTGTTAGTGTGATCCAAAACCTGACTAGGTCCCGTCTCGATTTCAAAAATCGGTACTCATACCGAACCTGTCCGATTCTAGTATGGTTTTGATTCCTATTCGGTTTTTGTATACGGTTCTTCTTTGCTTCCAGTATCTAGGTTTAAATTCGACTCTTCTATGCAGAAGACAAAATACAAATGCTCATTCACTAGGTTGTTGGTCTTCCCCAACAAAAGAGGTTTTTAAACTTGGACTATAATTATAAATCTATAGTTACATCAAGTGTTTCGTTTTTAAAAAGAGTAAAAAGTTATGTCTAGTTATTTGGTTCCGTTTCGCTTAGAACCACCAGTTCTTGACAGAGATCCAGATCCGGACCGAACTAAATTATAAACATTCATTTCAGATCCAGGATGTAACCATATTATAATCGGTTTCGTTTGGTTCATGGAATTCAGTTCGAAACTGGATTCGATTTTGGTTTTGGTTCCAATTTGACAACCTTAGGAAGCGTTTGGTTTTGAGCTCGACTCCTCTTACCTTCTTGGGGCCACTCACACTGGTGTTCAGTGCTCTTCACTGTTTTCGATGAAAGTTGAATGGTTCTCATTCAAACTCGGTATTACCCGATCCATACGATTATACGGTCAATATGGGCCCGCAGGACTAGTCATGCTGAAGGCCTGAGACCTTGAATACCTGTCATTTTAAAAAATATAAAAAAAAAAAATTTAAAAAAAAAAAAAAAACCACTTGATCTTAAGGGTGTTTATCGGTTCGGTTCGGTTCACATATATTTTTAAAAGGTTTTGGTATATTCCATACGTTTCTAAACAGTTAATAATCGGTTTGCTAGTTTATTCGCGTTTTTACTAAAATTAGTTTTTTGTGATAAACGATTCAATCTTGAGAATGTGAAATGCAAACCATTATGTTTTGTTAAAACAACCAAACAACTAAGCAAAAGAAAATATTGTCAAGCGTATCTAACAAGTCAGTAAGTAATGCTTACAGCAGGGATTTTCTTTTTCTTCTCCCCCCTCCAAAATAATGTGTTATAATATTGGAAAATATATATTTAATATGACATGGTATAAAACAAAATTGCATTTTTATCAGTATATATACATTCTACTTAGTGCGTTGGATTAATTTAATCAGCATTCCAAATAATGAGCAAGTTACCTCTAGAATTACTTGCAAGCTTGAAGCACTCAATCTTTGAATCAAATGAGATAATAATGATATTTTGCAACTGCCTGATTTAATCTTTAAATGGGTTAATCGGATAAGTTTTGACGGTTTAAACAGTTCGATTTTTACAGTTTCAATTCGGTTTGAAACCAATGGGTTAAACGACTCGATTCGGCTTCAATCAGTTTAGCTAATCGGCCTGAAACTTGAAAACAAAAACTGAACCATTTACTAAACGGTTTTACGATTTCAGTGTAAAAGGCTTGGTTCGGTTTCAATAAACGATTTCGATTCAAATTTACATCCTTACTTGATCTTAATGGAACAACCTTACTGTTGGGCGAAATCTGCCCTCTATTCTAATACTACCATCACAAAAGAGTAAAGAAACAGTGCAGAGATATATAAACTTATCCATTTGAACATAACTTGAAATATCACATCAAAACTCCTTCAAAACTGAGAATCTTAGGGAAATATCCCTATATTTTACAACAAATCAATCGAAAGTTCAATTATCCATATACATCCATCCCAACTATAATATAAAAAACAAATGTAATCTCATATATGACTTCTTTAATTATGGTATCATCAATTTGAAGATATACAAACACATGTATATAGAAGCTAAAAATATGTATCAATCTCACATTATTGCCTCTCTAAATCCTCCATTCTCCTCTCTGCTCTGTCCCTACTAAGCATCCTCTTGAAAGAACTCATTGGTGAAAATGATACACCAACCTTGGAAGAGTGACAAGCACCGTCCGATGTACCCTCCAATGTCGGCATTGTGATGTTCAATGAATCCAACGGTGGAGCCGTTGCTGCAGGCACACCATCCTCCATCTCTTGGGTCTGTAGGGATGATGCATGGACTTGGGCTTGGGCTTGGGCTTGGGCTTGGGGTTCAGCCCCTTTGCGGCAAATAGGGCAAGTAGAGTGGCAGCTCAACCACATATCAATACACTCTACATGAAACAAGTGCTTACAGTTGGGTAGAAGTTTCACCATCTCTCCATCTTCCATAATGCTCAAGCAAATTGTGCACTCCGTGGTGTTGGTTTCCTCAATCTGTTCGGGTTTTTTGTAGGCAAAAACGGCTATTGAAGCTATCACAGAAGGGTCTAGTCCTGTCTTGGGTGGCTCACATGAATGGACTCGAACAGCTTCTGATGCTCCCATTCTTAGATGACGGGTTCCCCTCCGGCGCCTACCCTCGCGTGCAAGGATACACCTTGCGTAGATGTGGAGAATGAAGACGAACACAATTACGATCAACAAGGAAGTGACGGCCATGTACAGAATTCTGCTATCGAAGTTGTATCCATCGTCGACTCCATCATGTCTTCTCATAAAGAAGTGTTCATTCTGTTGATCTCCCATGAAAAGAATGAAGAAGCAAGGGCTTAGGGGGATGATGGGTTGGTTGGTATAGCCTTAGCTGCTTTGAGGTATTGATTTTTGTGGCTGCTGTGTGGCTTGTAAGAGAAAGGAAATATATCTGTGAATTTTGTTAGGGTTGGTCTATGGGAAGTGCGTAAGAAATGGATTGTGGACTTGGACTTCATCCAACCCTTCAACGTTTCAATCCAATATGTTCACGGAAATTCAGGTTTAAAGTTTGAGAGTAACATTATACTGTTTTATATTCAAACAGGATGACTGGGACGCTGGTTTGGCCTTTTCTTTTACGCCTTTTTTGACTTCTTTTCTGTTTACTTCCGTATTCTTCATTCCATTGTTTTCATGATTAAATTGGCCTTAAGTTTTTTCCTTTATTGGAGACATAAGTGGTGGAGGGTTATTTTGTTGTGGGTAGGATGTCTTGTATTACTGTTTCCTCGCAATGTAATTTAGGAAGTATTGGTAATATTTTCAAACTAACAACGGTTTCAGTTAGTAGGCTATGGGGGGTTGAAGGGGGACAAGAGTAGGGGCTTCGTTTGAATTATTTATCAGAAATCATTAACTAAAGGCAACTTTCAGATTTTTGATATTAAGATTCACTATATATTTGTAGGGAGGATTCTTTCTGCTTTATGATTTTTGATGTTAAGATTCACTATATATTTGAAATGATGATTTTTTCTCTGTAAACAATATGAGAGAGGTGTGAAGATGAGCGTTGTAATTCTATTATCCATTAATGATAAAACAGAATCTTTATCTCACCATGGACTTATGTAATATTATTAAATCAAAAAAAAAAAAATGTATTCATTGTGTGATTGTTTATTCTTAATTTCTTTTTCTTTTTTTTTTTTTTTTTTTTTTTTTGCATCATTTTAATGTTACGTTTCTACTAGTGTAATTTCCTAGAAGTCGTAGAAAGAAAAGAATATGTAATATAGTGCCGAGGGGGAAAATGGTCATTTGAATTCACAAGAATTTAACAAGATTGTAGAAATTAAAATAGAATCCGGTGTGTCTTCCAAAGTCCATGATGTCAAAGTCTACATGGGGTGGGCTCCACAGGAATACTATAGCCAGACTATCACCGAATTGGTGAAGGAACCTACTCTTCCATTTCCAGTGTCAAATAAGCCTTGAAAAGTTGAGGGAGAGACGCTGATACGTCTTTGTTCAGTGGTGGGAAACAAAGAATTTCCTGGTACTTGTCTTAGTTGATTTCATTGCCTATGAAGTCAATAATTGCGACTTTTGGACACAATTCCATGTCTGCTGGACTAAACTTGCAGAGCAAGTTTAATGGTTTTTCATAAATTTAGCTCCCAAGTCACCATATAAAATTGGTATTGGTAGTCCATAACATGGTTTCAAGTATCGGATCAGCCATATTAGTTGTATCATATTGATATTGTTTATCCGTATCATTTTAAGGGTAAAACACAATAAAGAAAATATTTAAAAAAAAAAAAAAAAAAAAAAACCAAGGGTAAAATAACTGATACTCAATGATCAAATCCAATCTGAATCGGTAACAACAAATACCAATACTGATATCAATATCGTGCCCTAAATCCATGGTCTACAGTGAAGGATGCAGAACTAAGAAGATTTGATTGTCGATAGTTGGTCACATAGGCTTGAAAGTACTGTTCATATCCTATTCAGTCAATTCCCTGTTTAGTCTTCTTATAAGAATCTCACCAATTGGCCTTGCAGTTAGGCTCCGTTTGGTATCGTTTCTGAAACAGAAACGACATTTCATGTCAAAAACAAAAATTTCAGTTTATGTGTCAAAATGCCATTTTTAAACGAAAAAATGGTGTTTCAAAATTTCAGATTTTTATTGGGAACGATAATTCCTTTTTTTGTTAAATGAAATGAAACTGGGAAGACGGAACTCCAAAAGGGAGTTCCATCAAGTCTCGTTTTTTCAGTTTTTCACTTTTTGTTCCAAAAAAACCAGAAACATACCATAAATGCAACAAACACTTTATTCCTTTTTTTTGTTCCAAATAACTCTAAAAACGTTTTTTTAGAACCATACCAAACGGAGCCTTAGTGTGCAAATCCTATAATCTCTTCTATTCATTCTATCAGAGTTTTTATATAGCCAAGTTTATTGAATCAGCTTTGGAGAAATTTACCCTCGGGCTCTTCCCTCTTCTGCTAGTCCTTCTTGATAAAATGCAAAAAAATTTCTCAATTCAATTGCCGATTTTTGAGCCTAGGGCTCCTCATCCAAAATGTGGATCAAAAGGTCAAGCAATGAGAAAGGAAATGGCTTCACTTAATCGGTTGCTTTTTGTTGTTCAGATATCAGACAAGAAAGGCATGGTTTTCTTGTGGAGTCTTCGAAGAGATGTCAATATTATTATGATATTACTTTATTTTAATTTTTTATTGATCTAAAAATAATAAAAAATAATAATAATAGTTGAGTCCTTCACAATTGTTGGGCCATTACCATCATCTCAGTTTTAATTAGGGTGTAAGTTTCTGTATTATTGGTTAGTTGGGTAATTAGCAAATCAAGTCCAGCCCAGCCCAGCCCAGTCCAGTCCAATCCAATCCGGATCAGTTTTGAATCGAAGTGAGCCTGTGGAGTCTAGTATAAGCAATAGTCTTCTTATCTTTGGCAAACCAAACTTGTATGTGTAAATTATGTAGTTGCAGCCTTGTAGGTGGGGCGGTGTGTTATGCTTGACTTGGATAGTCACATAGGAGTTCTAATGTGCGAGAAATATGAGGTGTAATGGAGATTTTATTTTATTATATTTTATTTTATTATTATTATTTTTTTAATTTGATAGGTAATTTAAGGGAGCTATAACGGGAGGTTAAAAGTAAATTGAATTATGTTAGTGTACGTGGAAATAGTGACATGTAAGGACAATGGATGCAACTTTTTATTATTGGAGAATGTTATTTCAACCGCATGTAATTCTTTAAAGGGAAAAAGAACCCCGCCTGTCTGAGTTTCCTTCGCCTAGACACAAATGGGTGAGAAAGAACCCAGCCACCCCCCGCATATGCTGGGTATTTTCACTTTCAATTGTGTAAAGGCGTAATGGGAACGGGTGGGTAGAGCTCCTTTGCAGCATTTGAATGAAGAGATATACTTTAAATCTCTAAATTATCTCTAAACGAGATGGAGTAAGCTTTCTCATCCAAGCTAAGATGTTAGGCTTCGTCTGTTTCTCTACCTTTATTTTTTATTTTATTTTTTTCCCTATTTTCTATCCACCTATTGGATTTTCACCTTAAATTGCTTCACAGACCAAGGCCAAACACGAAGACACTTCACAATTTTCCAGCCCATCCGAAGCGCTAATCCACACACTTCATGCTCACAGTCATCAGTGGACCATCCTTTGACTTGCATAGCTATGTATAGGGTTAAATTAGAACCAAGGCAATTGTAGCTTGTAAGGGCTTACAAAAGGTGTCACCTAGATTTTGAAATTCAAATACAAGATGGTCAAAAGGTGGTTTGGATATCAAGAACTCCTTGAGTATAAATCAGGTTCTTGTATGAGAACTATTTTTATACGGGCTGATTTATACATATGAAATCCATCATAGAGTTGGTCACTTGGTTGTTAGTAGATTCCATCTATGCGGATCAACTCCATACGAGAATGATTCTCATACGAGCACTTGATTCCCTCTCGAACTCCTTAGGCCTTAGCGTTGTTTATAAAATTAGTGATGACATTTGAGGAAGTACAATTGAGTAAAAACGATCAATCTTGTACTCATTGTCATCACCATATAAAATTGGTTCTACATATCCTAATACGTTCAAACTTAATCATATATGTTTGGGTTTTTGTGGATTTTTCCACCAAAAATCTTTAAAAAAAAAACTATTCAGACTTTTATTTTTATTTTCAAAAAATAAATAATAATGAAATAAATATGAAGCTAAGATTCAAGTATGTTTGTATATCACACTGAGATCTACAACTTGGATTGGGGACTTTTGTGTATAAGTTAATTTTTGCCCAAAAAATCATTGAAAATGGGTAGATTTTTTGGGCTGATTTTGATTTCTTATCGGTTTAATATCGTTTTTTATTTGATTTTTCATGGTCGATTTGGGTTTGACCGATTTTGATGCAGTCACATTTGATTTCAGTTTCATACTATAATTCGAAGTTGAACTGATAAATGTTGATTCGATTCATTTCGGGCTAGTTCAATCCCATTTCACTGATTCAGTTTACATTCAAACACCCCAACTCAAAATATGTGATTAACATCAATCACAAACCAAAGGACATGTCAGGCAGGATCTTTTGGCATTAGGAATGAAAAATCTTGTTTTCTTTTGGAGATTAGGCTTGTGATAATCATGAGGCTCATATATTCTCAACAGTTAGCTTTTTTTGGTTACGAAGGTGTTTCTAAGGGTGTCAAATGGTCGATTTGGTTTAATTTAGTTTGAATCTGATCATCCCTCCCCCCATTCTTTAGCATATAGTGAGATTGAACTGGATCAACAAATGATTTGGTCTACAAAAACCAAACCAAAACCGATACATTTTTCAGTTCATATGAATTTCTTTTGATGGTCGCTTATAGGTATAGTATCTGTCTAATATCAGTTTTTCATATGTAGAATGTTACGGACCGAGAAGTTATGCATGCATCACAGTAGACATGGGATGATTGTATGGCTATGTAAAGGGTATATTATGTAATTAAATGTTTGGAAGTTATAAGTTGTAGTGGGTTTAGCTATTGTAGGGAAAGTTACTTGTTGTAATGGGTGGTTTCATCCAATATTGAGTGATGGTTAGTAGAAGGTTAGTAGGAATCATGTAGCACGTCACGGTCAGTTGCTAAGAGCCATGGTGAGTCATGTATTCATGGTTAGTCATTAGTTATCATATTTCTATTTAATTAATTGCAAAATGAGAAGACAATAGGCATTACCAGTTAATCACCTATTATTTCTCTCTTTAAGACGAGGTTAGACAAACTCTTAATATGCCCAACTCTCAAAATCTTCTCTTGCTTGTTGTAACTCGGAAGCCACTGAGAGGGGGTGAATTAGTGAGTCTAATTTAATTCCCTTAAAACTTTCTCGAAAACCCTGTAGTATTTATACCTATTCACACGTAGTCGTATACACACTCAGTCTCTCATAGGAACTTTCAAGTGTGCACACTCATTCCACATTCGACGCACTTCAATGATATACAATGCAAACAATTGACACACCCATAACACAAGGATTTTACAAGGTTCAACAATATGCCTACGTCCCTAGAGTAGTGCATGTAAAAGTTTCATATCTAATCAATATATTACTTTTAACTACACTTATAATTGGGAGCACCCGCACCCGCATCCATACCCATACCCAATTTTCTTAGCCTGCAGTTGAGATGGCACATGCAGTGCCTGTACATTTTACAGTTTCCACCAACTAAGCACCCAGTACACAAATACAAATTAATTGAGACCTATACAAAATTTTCTACAATCAATCTCTACTTAGTATGTATATATCAACAACTATAGCTAGTATGTATTTATTACCACAAATACATATAATATGTATAAATTAAATCTAGGGTTAGCAAATCCCACAACCAGTTGTCTGGGACAATCTGAAAAACTTCACTAGCCACTGGAATCTCCAACTTCTTCTCTCAAGAGGAATTTGGTTCTTCAAGTGTTCATTGGCCAGTTGGAAGCTTACAAGAACCTCTCAATGTCTTTTTTGCTCTTCAATGCATCAACTAACCCTCAATCTCTCTTTTTTCTCATTTCTACTTCTTGGTTTGGTTTGAAATCAAGGTATCATCAATACCACCCAACTGCCCTTCTAAACCACCATCAATGGAGTACAAAACACTATCCAAGTTCACCCAACCACCTTTAATGAAGCACACGACCAAAAGGGAGTTTCTTCTCTAAAATATGTGGCCTTCCTTACCCTAAAAATCACTTCTCAGCTTCCATTAGATAGAGGACGAAATTTTTTAAATTTTACAACTTGAATGGACCAATGGCCCTATGGTTTGAAAATTATGACCAATCAAAGTTGGACTAACCGAAAAGCACCATTTGAAATCTTCTCATGAGAATAAAATTCATGTTTGGAATAGTTTAAGATCTATTAATACGATTAACTCTCTTCCTTGGATGTGTTGTAGTGATTTCAATGAAATTTTATCTCATTATGAGAAAGAGGGGGGTCGTCAAAAGTCTGAGATTTTGGACTTTAAGAATGCCTTAGATGATTGTGGCCTTCTTGACCTTGATTACCAAGGTCCTACTTTTACTTGGTGCAACCAAAGATCTCCCCCCTTTCAAGTTAGGGAAAGATTGGATAGGGTGGTTGCCAACATTACTTGGCGCACCAGATTTCCTGATGCACTATTGTTGCACCAAGCTGCCCATGCCTCTGACCATGCCCCTATTTTCATTCCTTTGGATTATAAACCTGTTAAAGGCTTAAGACCTTTTCATTACGAGCTAATGTGGGAAAAGCACCCTGACTTTAAGAAAATTGTTGATGAAGGGTGGTCCAAGAATATCCAAGTTTCAAACATGTTCAAGGTTTATAAAAAAATCAAAGCTTGCAGAAACCACATAGCTATCTGGAATAAATATACTTTTGGTCACCTAAAAGTTAGGATTGAGCAATTGACTAGTGCTCTTCTTAAACTACAAGAGGAGCCATCCACCTCTTCTAATGTGGAAGAGCTGAACAATCTTGTCAAATAGCTAGATAATGTTCTTAAGCAAGAGAAAATTCATTGGTCTCAAAAATCTAGGATTCAATGGCTTGAAAGTGGTGATAAAAACAGTGCATTTTTTCATGCAACCACTTTACAAAGAAGGCAAAGAAATCGCATTACCCGTTTAAAATTTGATGGTGAGTGGGTAGACAACCAGAAGACCTTGGCAAAAAAATTGTTGATCTTTTGTATGACCTTTATCATGCGGAGGACACTTCCCACAGTCACGACACTCTCGCGTTTGTCCAACCCAAGATTACTCAAGAGATGAATTACCCCCTTTGTGGCCCTATTTCTAATGATGAAATCCAAAAGGCCTTTTTCTCTATGAAAATATCTAAAAGTCCCGGGCCCGATGGTATGTCTCCCGCCTTCTATCAAACTCATTGGGATATGGTTGGTCCTGATGTTTGTAAGGCAATTAAAAGTTTCTTTTCTACTGACCATATTTTGAAGAACTTTAACTTAACCAATATTTGCTTGATTCCTAAATGTAAAAATCCAGACTCTATTGATAAATTCCGTCATATTGCTTCGTGTAATGTTTTTTTTTTTTTTTAATAGGTAGGGAGGGAAGTATGTAACAACCAAGAGACTTGAACTTGAGACCTCCTGGTGAGGATGGTCTTTTTATGCACCACAGCTCACCAATTGCATTAAGCAATTGTTGTTCGCTTTGTGTAATGTTATTTATATGACTATATCTAATATTATAGCTAATAGATCGAAACCCTTTTTGAACAATATCATCTCGATCTCTCAAAGTGCTTTTGTGAGTGGCAGGGTTATCTCAGACAAAATTCTTATAGCCTATAAAGCTTTTCATGCTCTCAAGTAGAGAAAGAAAAGTAAGAATTTTTTGCTATTATAAAGCTTGACATGCGAAAAGCTTATGATAGAATCAGTTGGGACTTCCTAAAAAATCTTCTGTCTAAGCTTGGTTTCTGTGACCAATGGATCCAATGGGTGATGCAATGTGTTGGAACTGCTAAGTTTTCTTTCCTCATTAATGGGACCCAACAAGGTGAAGTTTCTCGTCTCGTGGTCTTAGGCAAGGTGACCCCATTGCCCTTTTCCTTTTCATTTTACGTTCTGAATGTTTATCTTCTCTTTCCCATCTATGTTTTGTTGATGATAGCTTGATCTTCTTGCAGGTTAATATCAATTCATTTAGAAACTTTAAAGACACATTGGATTTGTATTGCAGGGCTTCTGGTCAAACTATGAACTTTAATAGATCTTCTATTTTTTTTCAGCACTAACACTCCTTATAGATTTAGAAGGCTTCTTGGAAAAATTCTTAGAATCCATTGCTTCCAAAGCCCCTCTAAGTATCTCGGCCTTCCAACTGATATTAGAAAATCTAAGACTGCCATCTTCTCTAAAGTGCGGGACCGTACTCTTGCTAAATTCAAGGTTGGAAAGGGCAATCACTCTCTTTTAAAGGAAATGATCTTTTGATTAAAGTAATTGCCTCTACTACGCCTTCCTTTGCCATTGCTCACTTCAAGCTCCCTTCTACCTTAATAAATGATTTGAATATGGCGATTGCTTGTTTTAGAGAATGAAAGAAAAACCCACTAGACTAGTTGGTCTAATCTATGTACTAGCAAACTTTATGGTGGTATGGGGTTTAGAGATTTACATTTTTAGAATCAAGCTTACCTTGCTAAGCTTGCATGGAAGCTTCTTACTAATGTTGACTCCCCTTGGGTCTCTTTGGTCAAGAGTATCTACTACTCAAATACAGATTTCCTTAATATTCAATTAGGAGGTAAGCCTTATTGGACTTGGGAGAAGCATTTTCTATGGGTACTAGTTGCTTAATGAGAGGTTGAGATGGTCCATTGGTGATGGCCAATCCACTCCTATTTGGGACTCCAAATGGGTCCCAAACCTAGAAAACTTCTCTATTAACTCCCCTTGGCCTCCTGATTGTTCTGTTTTCTTTGTTGTAGATCTTATTGATGCTAATCAGAAAGCTTGGAAAAATAATGCTTGATTCAAAATCTCTTTATGAGAATAGAAATTGGGGCTATCACTGCAATCTTGATCCCTCTTCACCCATCTCAAGATAAGTTGGTGTGGTTCCCTGATAAATTTGGAAAATTTTCTATCAAGTCTACTTATCATTTTGCTCAATCTCGTGTTAATCAAGTTCATCAAGATGGGGGCAATCCCTTATCGGTCCCTTCATCTGTTTGGAAAGGCATTTGGAATGCTAAGATCCCCTCCAAAATAAAGTCCTTCCTTTGGCATGCTTGTATTGGAGCTCTAGCGGTTGGAGAAGAATTGGCTAAGAGAAGGGTGGTCCAATCATCTATTTGTAATCGATGCGGTTTAGTGGTGGAAACTTCAGCTCATGCTCTCTTAATGCCCCTCCTCTCGGCTTCTTTGGCTTGCCTCCCCTACTCTAAATGTGCCACTCCCCTCTTCCTCTAGGCGACTCCCCCATAATTGGATTGTAGACTAGTTGCATAAAGGTAATGGATGCAAAGATCAAAGATCAAAAGAGGAGATCATTTGCAGTCCGTGATATCATCTGTTGGGAAGTCTAGATATTAAGGAACAAAGAGACTTTTGATTGGAATAATGTTCACTAGCCTTCTCTTACTTCGGCGATGCAGTCAAAAAATTTCAGAATAATTCCAAGCATTCTTCCCGGCTCCCTCACCTACCTCTACTTCTATGTTACCATTGCATATTGACAGTCAAAGTGTTGTTCCAAATGGATGGGAATGTGCTATTTGTGATGCCTCCTCTAATGACCATAGGAAGACTGCTGAAATTAGGTTTGTTGTTTTGGATTTTGAGTCTTGTTTTAAGATGGCTGTTGCTTTTCCTATCCTGTGGTCGCCCCAAAATATTGTTGAAGGCCTTGCATTGCGCTTTCTTCTTCGATGGGCCGTGGATAACATCATCTTCTACTTGGCTTGCTTTTCTGATTGCATACAGGTGGTCAATGCTATCAATGGCGATTCATATTGGGCCTCCCCTGAACTCCAAAATATTACACGAGATATCTCTTTATTAGCTACTCACTTTTCATGGTTTTGAGTCCTTCATTTGCCCCGAGAGTGGTGTAGCCTACTCATATTCTTGCTACTACGGCATGTGTTTTCCCCATGTCTACCTCTTGGGATAGCCCCTGGTTGGCTGCCCCCTTTTTCCCTTTGTACTTCTTAAATTTTCTTTGTACAAAAAAAAAATCTTTGCATGAGTGGCGTGGCATACACTGGTGGTGCGAGGAATGATGGCTTGATTTGATCCGTTCGATCAAGTAAAAAAGGAGCAATAAATCTTAGCCGTTGGATTCAATAGCAAATCTCAAATGTCAGCAGTAGACCATGAATCATCAATGACTCACGCTAACGCAGACCTAATGTAGTTGTCGATGCTTGCATCAGCGTCAGATGCGTTGTCAAGCAATCATTGGTCGCGTCAGCTATTTATGGCTGTTGGTCGGCTTTTGTTCAAAAATCTGAAATAAATTTCAGTCTTTGGATTTATTTCTTAATTATCAGATCTAATAAGATCTCTTTAAACATAATCTCAAGCTCACACATGCGTAGTATGTGAGCTATGTTATTTCCAGTAGTGCCACTGCATCACATGTGATGCACCTAGCCAATCAAAGGTCTCATGGGAGTACATTCTTCGTTTATGTCAGCACAGTCACCCCAACCGCACGATAAGGATCTTGCCTACATGCTTGCATCTCAGTCATTGATCTGAGATCAATAAGTCTTCTTTAATTGCAATAAAGCCCCTCATTCTCTAATTTTTCATTCTAAACACCCCATTGTTAGAACTTTTAATACTTGCATAAAAGCCTCTCACATCAAATTTAAAAATCTAAAAGTCCCCCTCTTACACTGAGAGGTATTGGCTATTTTGGTTTGGAATTTTTTTACCGATCTCTTGAAAACGAGTATAAATTCTTCATTCGACTTTCGATCGAGATAAAACAAAAAGGATTGTGATCATGACTCAACGCTCTACAACTTTCTAGAAGACACGATTGTCAACTTTCAGATGCCGTAACTTTCTCATATAGAATTGAAATGAGACGAAACCAAGTGTGTTTAGAAAGATTAGATTATTCTTACAAGGTTACATGGAGGACTCTTCTTCCATAAAAATCATATTCAATGCCAAAACTACCCCCGATTGCCAAACAAGTTAGTTTTTAACTGTGGATACCGTAACTTCTTCATCCGGTATTGAAATTAGATGAAATCAGGTGCGTTAAAAATGATAAATTATACTTGATACTTTTCATAAAGGAATCAACTTCTAAAAATCATTTTCAGTTCAAAAAATGCCTCCGAACGTAAATAGGCCAAATTTGCCAACTTTGACCCTAAATCCTGCACCATCTATCATGGATGATTTAATCCACTCCATACACATCATGTAGCACTATTAACTTATCTGAGAGATCGAATGTTGTCACATCACCACTTTCGGCCATGTCACCCAAATTAACCATGCTATCACCGCCATGTGGCCGAGGTTGTCAATGCGAGCAACTAGAAAACAACATTTTTTGTCTCTTTTTACTCTAATCCAAGGTAGGTAGACGTGGCCAACCTATGCACATATCAACTTGGTATTAGAGCCTAGGTATGGTTCAGAGGGTAGAGAAGCTGAAAGAAGACGTTAATTCACTCAATGAAGGACAACAACAAATCCTTTAAAAGCAATAATAGATTCTCGTTAAACTCAATGACATATTTGAAAGGTTCAACACTTCTCTGCCTTCCACTCACCATTAAATTGGCAAAAATTCTAGAGCACCTACTCACTTTCTTGGGTTGTAATTTGCAAAAGGTAGCCCCCTTGATACGCTCTGCCAACTCTCAATAAACCTTCACATCTAAGTTGTTAAAGTGGATTTTTTTTACTGTCTAACGGGGAAGAAGACATCACCAGTTATGTTTATTAGGCAAAGCAATTTTTTTAATTCCATCAGGCGTTGATGGAGGAGAGGGTAGCATTAGCATCCCTCCACTTGGAAGGAGATGCTCAACTATAGTTTCAAATTTTCAAACAAGACCAACAATTGACTTGGCGTGAGATGAATCACATACGTGTAAGTGTCTCAAGCTAGGTTTCTTTTTCGTCCATAACTCATTAGGAGTTTTAGGGACAAACTTACTGGGAACCTGGTTCAAGATATGCACGGTTGTTTTCAAAGTCTCACTCTATAAAAACTCAGATAATGTGGAGTTTCTCATCATGCTTCGTACTATTTCCTAAAGAGTATAATTATGTGTCTTTGTAACTCCATTCTGTTCAGGTGTACCAGGACATGTATATTAGGGAGTTATACCGTTTGATTTGAGAAACCACCAAGTAAAGGGTCCCTCGGTTTGCCCTAAATTTGTATATCTAACATAGTATTCACCTCTCCATTGAATCTCACAGTCTTGATCTTTCTATCTTAGTTATTTTCAACTTTAATATAGAATGTCTTAAAGACACTTTTTGTCACACCCCGTTCGCACCGAACCGGAGTGGTGACCGAGTTAACACCGGTTAACCCAACCTGCCAGGATCATCAGACACTGTATTCCACCACAGCATACACACACTAACATCAACTCATCAAATCAGCGGAAGACTAAGTTTTACCTATAATAATTCCCATATACCTGATACCCAATGATGATACCATAATTATATATACATTTGGGCCCGAAGGCATGATATATACACAAAAAGAATAAAGTTCAAATATCAAGTATATACAGAAATTTGTCAAAATCATCAGAGTACACAGCTCGGCTCGGTAGTGGAACTCAACACGACCTCAAAACTGCTGTCCCGCAGCGCAGCTCTCGCACGCGCAGTCTACGCCATGCTCAAACTCATCAGGGGTCCACCAGTCCTCTCCAGGAAACTCGACTGTGGGACCCACCCCCTGCTCCTCAGGTGCATGACCTGCAAAATCATCTAAAAAGGGGTGTACACGTGGAATGAGCTCACTAGCTCAGTAAGTAGAGAGGTGGACCACACACAACAGTCCACACATCACATCATATGCACTACATGCCATGCAAGTCATTTTATATCACATACACCTAATCAACATTACTAAGTCTTTGGTTTTAGTGCTACTACAACCACAGTGCGCGTATACTCCGGGTACGAGCCG
>NC_056559.1:4386790-4403664 GCF_013358625.1 Macadamia integrifolia
ACACTTTTAGCTTCAATTTTTTCCTTTATTAAGTATACATAAGAGTACATGGAACAATCATTGATAAAGATATGAAAATACTTTTCACCAGCTATACAAAGGGAAAGGGGCCACAAATTTCAATGTGAATTAATTTTAAAAGTGCATCACTTCTTATGGCAGCCACTTTATTCTTTCTAGTTTGTGTTTTTTTTTTTTTTTAGTACAATCTAAACAAGTTTCAAAGTTAGTGAAATCTAGGGTATACAAAACACTATCCTTCACTAACGTTTCCATTCTTTTAGGTCTAGAGATATAACCTGAGCGCCTATGCCACAAAGTCGAAGAAACGTCACCGTTGGATTTACGTTTAGAGCCAACATTCACATGCAAGGAAAGAAGGAATTTCTCATAATTGGAGTCCAAAATCAATTTATACAGAATATCGTATAAATATCTAGTAAAACATAGAATAATATTTTTTAATAATTCAGAACATTTTCAAAGTCAAGACTAAAACTCTGACGATCAAGTCCAGACAAAGAAACTAACTTCCTAGACATAGAGAATGTTTGTATACTCGAGTTGGTATCCGGTATCCATAATGAATTTATAAGTACCGATCGCTCAAACTTTAGACTCCATCCAGTTCCCTATGTAAGCTACACTCATTTGGATTTGGTCTCCTGGTTGAAAAGAATCCATATTGTAGACACCATATTTTGTCACCGGCCACAGAAAGTGATGATTTACAGGATATGAGTAAGACTTATGCTTTTCATCAGAGGAGAATCTTACCTGTTGAAATGATTTGGACCCGACAGCAATCTTAACCCCTTAACCTGAAAGCCTGAAACCCTAATCTAGCCTGATATAAAACACAAATCTAGCCCGAAACCCTAAGACCCTAATCTAACTTGAAACCCTAATCTGGCTTGGGACCTTTACATGCTGGATCTCATGGACCCGACACTAGCACGCTTTATATTGATGAATCGAATCTAAGTACTCTTCATAGGTATGTGAACAACACAAATAAGGACTGTCGGGTATCCCAAGGGTGCAATCCAACAAAAGTCCTTTGTGAATCCTAAACTTTTAAGAGCTAAAAGTGGTTTCAACCACTATACCAATGGATAATGCTAAAAAAAATGATTTCAAAGATATATCACGTGAGAAAATCAGACCATTCGATCTCCTAAAATCACACTCAAAAGTCAAGAACCCCAGATAGGGCTAACCTAGGTTAAAAATCCCTCACGGATCCGTAAGGGGGTGTTTGGTTCGGTAAATCAAATGGTGTATATATCGGATATGAATGTCAATCTTTTGATAGACATTCTTTTGAATTATGTTTCTTTCTGAAAAATCATTTGGTTGCCTTGAGGTAGGGGTGTCAATCGGTTGGTCCGGCTCGGTTTTGATCCGGGTTGAGTCGATTTCGGTGTGGGAAAGCTGAAACGGAAACCGAACCAATAAGGAAATTCCGATTTCGGTTTGGTTTTGGTTTCGGTGCGGTTTGGTTTCAATTTGTCTTCGGTTTCTTAAATCGATTTGTAACCGGGTTGGTTTTGGTTTTTGGTCCAGTTTGGATTCGACTTTCCATACAAATGTATACAAAACTATGCAAATTTTGATTTTTTTAATGAATTTTGGAGTGTTTCGGTTTCTTACCGGTTTGGTTTCAGTTTCGGTCTGGGTTTTGAGTCGGTTTCGGTTTGGTTTCGGGTTCATCTAATTTTTGGTGCGGTTCGGTTTGGTTTTGGGGTTGCAATACTCCAAACCGAACCGAACCAATAAGGCTTCGGTCCGTGTTGTTATCGGTTTGGTCCGATCGGTTTAGGAATTGACACCCCTACCTTGAGGCTAGTACATGTTTCTCGCGGGTTGAGATATTGGCTTCCGTAGAGAACTTCTTTCTGCTTTCTCCTTTTATATTAGGTGGTAAAAATGTTGCTCAAATCTGAGTTTAAATGTTGAGGTAAACTCAGATTTGAAACACATCCTTTGTAATATGGTCATTCATGGGAAGTAGGGTGTTCACTTATGAGGGTCAATCTAGTGGAACCAAACAGCTCCAAAAATTAAGAGTTATCATTCTAAAGAATGTCATCCCAAAGATTTACCGAACCAAACACTCCCTAAAAAAACTCACAGACCTGTCAAACCTTCACCCCACTTTTGTGACTTTTTTTGTTATGGGCCTGCCAAATTTTGAATCGTTTTGACTATGGATCTACCAATCAAGAATATTTTTGGGTGACGGGCCCACTAAACAGATGCCCTTTTTAACAGGCCCGTCAAATCTCAGCATTTTGGGCCTGAAAACCTATAAATATCCCATTTTTCCCATTTCAAGGCATGAAAGAGACCTAATGGTGACCCCTACCCACCTACCCTCTCTTTTATCCACCCATCCTTATCATAAGAGAGCAAAAGAGCTGAGAAAATATTCTCTTGCCCTGCACAAATCTTCCTTTTCTCCTTCTAGCACAATCCCTTTGTCCAAACCTTGGTTCAACATTCTATCAAAGTGTCACACCCCATTCTCACAGAACCAGATCGGTGATCGAGTTTACACCCGTTAACCCAAAACCTACCAGAATCATCTGATACAGTAACTACTACATAACACATCCACAACTAAATTTCTGTATTTCAGTGGAAGTCTTACATGTATATACCTGTA
Organism: Macadamia integrifolia; assembly: GCF_013358625.1. Classification (NCBI taxonomy): domain Eukaryota; kingdom Viridiplantae; phylum Streptophyta; class Magnoliopsida; order Proteales; family Proteaceae; genus Macadamia; species Macadamia integrifolia. The sequence continues at coordinate 4,389,459 of NC_056559.1, forward strand.
AATACCCCAATATTCTTGATACCCAAATTGTATTATATAGTACATATACATGTGGGCCTATAGGCGTGATATATATACAAGAATTACAATTTAAACATCCAGAGCACAAAAGGAATAACATCATAAAATAACTAAAAAGAATCCCGGGTTGGTATCAATGTTGTTGTTCCGCAACACAACTCTTGCATGGGCACTCGGCCCAGTGCCCAAGATCTTCAAGGACCCACCAGTCCTCAATTGAAAACTCCATAGTCTGAATCTAGCTCTTCAGCAGGATAACCTGCAAGATCATCTAAAAGTGGTGTATATGTGGAATGAGTTCACTAGCCCAGGAAGTGAAAAGAAAGACCAAGCAATCATTCGCAATGCAAATGCACCTATATGTATGCAAGTCTATTTTTATTATCTTAAACCACCTAAACATCACATCTAAGTCATAGGTTATATGCTACTCGCAACCACAATGCGTATATGCCCCGGGTAAGAGCCGCGAACCACATCCCGCGATACGCCCATAGGGTTGCCGGAGAAAGTCAGCCGTGGGTGCCAAAAAAGTAAAATGGGTCTTGCCCTGCATTAAATTAAAAGCATTATGATTGGTCCTCTTGTTATATCACCAAAGTTACCAACCATCTTAGTGATCGGCTGGACGTACTTCTAACTGCCACCGTTGGTACACAACTAGGGTGTCAAACAGTGCAGTTTTGGTTATTTGATTTGGTTTCGGTTTGGTTTACATTTTGATAAGGCGAAAACAAAACCTCACTGAATAGGAATAAGGTGAAATCAGAATCGTTTTCATCCAATTTCGATTTTAACAGTTTTTAATCGATTTTTGTTATTCAATTCACAACCGGTTTACTTGGGGTTAATAGTGTCGGTTTAGAAAATGGTTTGCATCCTACAACTAGTGTGAATCCTACATATATTAAATTTCCTAACGAGTTAAGACAATATACATTTATTTTGCCAATGATAATATATTTTCTATGTAAAAGACTACTCATATTATAACTAATTAACTATGATCCTAGAAATTAGAAAATCAAGAAGTGCGATTGTGTGAAAGTGAAACTCCCTTCTCAGTTAGTACTATGCTTTTTTTTCTCCCCTTTTTTCGTAGAGACCCATTGAATTTCAAAACACTTAAAGTCTTTAATACTAGGTACCGGTTAACCATCGATTTTTTGGTTCAATTCGGTTTTGAATCGGAATTATGGCCTATAAAACTAAAACTGGATCAATTTACTACGGTGCAGTTCGGTTCGATTATAACCAATTGGTTTTGATAAACGGTTTCGATTATACATTGACACCCTTATAGATAACCTCTGGTTTTCCCCCCAATGATATATCCAACACCTAAACCCCTATTGGGAAGAGTCATAGCATAGGGATATGTCATTCCTAACCGTATGGTCCTATATTAGATAGTACGACTGTATAGTGCCACCGCGTCTCATTACATGGGCCACCAATGCAGCAAATGGCATTCGTTAATGACTAGGCTATACACAATAATGAAATGATGACATGGATAGTCTACGATGATAATGGAATGATGCAAAAACACTCCAAAATTAAAGTCAATGTCATCTTTCCACTTACTTAATTGTGTACAATGATCATCCTTAGTAGTACTAGGAAGATCTGACGTGCGATGACATGAGTTCTTAGTACAACCTATCACAAAAGAGATCGAGCTTAGCATATCTCCACTCTAGGCTCATAACCGATGAGGTATAATGATCCCAACGTGTTTAAAATTACAAGAGAAGATTGCCTGATAAATTTGAGCCCAATCGAAACCCAATGGGTCTGAGTGGTAAGTTAACCGACGGGTGAGGTACCCGTCGATCCTTGCCCGTCACTCAACTCAGGGCCCCTGTAAGGACCGATGGTCCAGGAGTGGTGGGCCAGGTGCCCACTGGTCCTCGCTAGTCGCTCGGCCCAGGGGACACTACCTAGACTGGTGGGCCAGGTGCCCACCACTCATAACTGAGATTTTTACTGATCACTCCCATTCTTCATTCTACCTTTGGAAAACCACCATAGGTCGATTCGACCACATTTTTCACAAATATAAGGTCCCATATCATGATTCCAACATAGATCTAGGATCGATTCAAAGTTTCAAGCTTGGATTTTACCTCTTTGCTCAATAACACCTCAAAAACCTCAAATATTCTCTCTAGCTCAAGAGATCAACAAATACTTTTCAAACCTTGCAATTTCTTCCCCTAAAACATTCATAAATAATATGTAAGTCCTTTATTAAACCTTAAATTTACATTCTCAAAAGGGATCAACAAGATCTAAAAGATTCCTACCCGAATCATAGGGTTTCACTTAGGGTTTCTTGGGGGTTTAAGAAATATGGACTTTACTCACATCAAATCGTAGATCTCGAGATGAGGATCACTAATTCGGCATTGAAATCGAAAGATTCAATCTTGGCGTCGCTCAATGAGCATCTTCTTCCCTTTTTCTTCCTCCTTCCCTTCTCTTTCTTTGTTTTCTCTCTCTTCTTTATTTTTCTCACCTACTGTGTAAAACAATAAATGAGGGAAAAGAAAGGTAATAAATGCTATTTATACCTGGGTCAAAATATCTAATGACCATAGTCGTAGGTCACACTGGTGGATCCGACCCACTTATGACCACCCACCAATCAATCAAAACTTAACTAAATCATTGGGATTTCGATGGGGCTCGGCCCCGACACATATTTCACTCTCAGTAATTGGTTAGCACCCGTACTTAATATAAAATATGGCTATATAACTTTATTGTGTTTACATGGCCAGGTGATACGTGCAAATGCACTACTTGGGCACACGAACTTCATTAGGCACCGACTCCAACTCATCTGGCCAACATGAGTTCAAAGTCACCATTTCCATCATGTTCCATAAGGCACTCACTCGGGTTCAGGTCCTGCAAGACCAAATTGAACCAATCGAGAAATTAGACCGGATTCAAAAATTAGGGTATCACACAAAGACTAGTGACAACACTTCTATAACCAAACACTTCCCCTAGGATCGAAGTTCTGTCAAAGTTCCCTAAGATTGTCAAAAGATATGCGAAGGTTTGAAGTGTCATAAGAAGTCCATATTCTCCAAAGAAGAAAAGCAAGTGACCACGTTCACTTTCACCCAAGCTAGGGAACCCTCACAAGGATTGCGTGTATGACAAAAGGGGCCCACCCCTCTTGACCCGAAGCATCGATCGAGGATAAGTATAATCTCTTGACAAAGTAAGCATAATATAGATCCTCAATTTATACACAACTTTATATATTATAATGTAGTAATAATTAGCCAGGCATACGATGTAGGATATATTGGGAGAATATTCATTTTTTAAGAATCTAGTAGGAAGATCGGTTCAACTGAGCGGAACGGATGCCTACCTCCCAACTCCATAACTTGACACTTATCCTTATCTCTAGACCAAACCAATTTTTTTGGGCCCTTTCTTTAAGGGTCAGGCCCACCCATCCTAGGCTACTAATCTTAAGTGGCAACTTCAATTTTTCATGATTCCTAATCCCTAGAAGTTTGCCAATCAACATTGAACCATTCTTGATATTCCTTTTAGAAAATAGCCCAAGGAAAATTCCACCAACTGTGAAATAGGCCTCCCCGTGTCTCCAAGCGAGAGGATACAATGGTGCGGGGCCTGTAAATGCGCGGGAGAGGGCTGAACCCCAGCCATTACCCTTACGCCTGCATGAAATTTAAAATATGCACATTAGCACCATAATCAATTTACCATGTGTTACGGGGAACATTAATAAAGTTGATTTGAAAATAAACAATGATATAATCATTACTTTTCTTTTCAAAAAAAGCTTTATGCTTATGAATATCCTTACGAAGATGCTCCGCCTTTGAAATATTTCACTTTGTCAGAGTTCTTTTCTTTGTTATCTTGTGGATTCGTTGCATTCTTCTTTGATATAAACTATTGCACTTTCCTCGCTTTCTTTTATGTGAAACATAATTGGCAACTTGGCTTCCCTCCAGTTTCTTTTGTCTTATCTTTTCCTGAACACACATGTTTTATAGCTCATTTAAGGTCCATATGTATCTATTTATGTTATAATGTATCTAAAATGCTTCAAACTTCTCATGTAGAGGTGTCAAAATAAAATATACGAGAAATGCCACATTGGTTATCTCCTATATCACTTTTTCATCATATTTTATTATTACTAGAATTTTCACCATAGTGTTTGCCAGAGACTTATCAAACGATATAAATCGACTTCAACAATCTTCAAGAATATCTTTGCATCTTTATAATCAGGGATTGTACTTTTTATATTTTTTTCGATAAACGTATTTGTGTAAGATAGGAACAGTCGATTTGATCATTTTCATTTCTCATGTTTATCTTTTTCATTATTAGTATTATACTCGGTGAAAATAGTTCATTTTTCATTGTGCAAGTAGTAATCACGGTTTATAGTCATTAAATAGTATTTAAGTTGTTCATATCAATCCAGAAAGTTTGAGCCAATTAGAATAGAGATAGAATTTGAAATTGTAATAAATATTAATCCCACTATAAGAAAACAAAAATTGCATGCTTACTATTAATAATGCTTTGGGTTTACCATAATGCTAGAATAATTAATTTTAGAAAAAACAACATATTACATCATTATAATCTATCATTTGGGATCAAGAGTGTAACACACTAGTAGGACTAAGATGTATGCCTTTGGATATTCTCATTTTAATCTGACCATTAAACTTAATGATTTAAGATAATGCTCTAAATTTTTTATCTATGATTGATGTGATTCTCATATATGTTTTAACTCTTATGATTATTACAGTCAAAAGGAATATGTACCATTGGATATTTCATCAACTTAATTGTATGCTCAAATACCCTAAAATAGTTACATTGTTATTTATAATGTATTACTTTTATATTTAGGACTTGACATTAATTAATCAACATAATCAAAAGAAGTGTGGGCCTTGACACTCCCATTAAACTTGACTATGTGAATATCATTAATGTCTTAAATAGTTTTTTATTGATGTCATTTCATTAATGATAATTAGATTCATTAATTTTGGTTCAATCTCCTTGAATTTTGCCATTCAATATGTTATGGATGCAATATAATTAATAAGTTCTAAGTTTTATCCCTAAATTACTTGACATCTAAGTATATAAGTTATCAATAAATTATTAATTTAATTATTTCAAATTAAATAAAACTAATTATGTACTTAAATCATATTAAAGTGTTCCAATAGACAGATTTGAGAACAAATATAATCAAGATCGTATCTAGGATGAAATCAGAAATACAATTAGAACATGACTAATTATTCATAAGTGATTTTGTCAAGATAAATTGAAACAAATTTACATAAATTAAAACAAATATCAATTTATTTTAATTTTATAAATTTTTTATATATCATAAATAAGTTCTGAAAGCATAAATCAAAACAAGTTCATCTCTTTATAAACAGAAACTATTTTTTAATATAAATAGAAAGTATAAACAGAATTAAAAACATAAACAAAAATAACTATATTTATGTTTTTTTTTTTTTTAATGAGATCCAAATGGACCTCATTGGAATATTCTGATCGATGTCGAAAAGTTAATTGATGATAATCATATCTTGGTAGATTGTGATCAATGAACAAAATTCCAGGTCAATGGGTCGACCTGATTGGTTGGGCTAGGGTCGGACTAGTCCAATTCAAGTTATACTAATAAGAGGTTTGGTTCAATTTTCGTCTAACCCCTTTAATAAGTTAAGGTTTTTTTTTTTTTTAAATCAACATTATGGGCCAAGGGCTAGCCTATAACCAAATTAACTAATTCTTTATGACCCAACAATATTAAATTATACTCATACATGATTTAAACCCTTAAGTCAATAATTGAAGATAGACCCATGATCATTTCTGTTATAAGTTTAAAGGACTTATTGGTCTATGACAAATTAAAAATGACTTAATTATCCTTCTTCTTCCTTAAGACACACGAATAAAAACATAAAAGTCATGAAATGTTAGGGTTTAATTTGTTTGGATTTCAGCCATTTGGTGTAGCCAGATCTGACAACTACCAGCCATAAAATTTTCTAACTAGAGTTCACCTTAGCATAGGCGAAAAAGATCTCGGTTGTCGATATCAAAAACACTAATCCAAAATCAATAAATAAATTTTAGATTCAAAATAACTTGATTTTATCTTTAATAGGTAATTGTCATGAATTTAGACTACCCAATGCTTGTAACATTTATAGTTGATTAGTCCGATTTTCAAACAAACTTCATTAATACTATATGTAATATAAAGCATATATAAAATCGCCGCTTTGATACCACAAAAAGATAATGAACATTAATATCTTCTAAACATAAACAAAATGATCATTCATGCCCACTTTAAATACAACAATATTAAAGTAAGAATTTAGTACTGTTCACCATCGAACCATTTCCTCCAATTGATGAAAATGCAGCTATGATGTCTTGTGTGTCTTGATTGAATAACCTTCTTGCCACTTTAATGGAGATAATTGTTTTCCTCATTGTCTTATCCAAATGCTCACAAATAAATTGAGAACACGTGTGCTATCAAGGTAGATAAATGACCTTTAAGTCTCCCAAAAAATAAAATCGCCTCTAAGCTCCCATAATGGTTAGAGTTCAAAGTGAGTGATGTATTACATCTTACCATAATCACCTAAAATATAGTAGAAGTGGAGTCAAAGTGGAATCCAATTCACATATCTCTAAAAGACATTGTGCTTCTATGTGAATCGATCAACAGTCCAAAAAAAATAAGGATTTATCACAATAAATCTACAAGCTTTGCTTAAGGTTTCTTGAATGCGTAGCTATAGTATAAAACCCAACAATAATACTATTGTCTTCTTGATTTAAGCTTCAACAAATTTGGAATATACTTCCTATGAGTACTAGCCATCACAATTACATTCTCAATTTCAATCTAAATTCAACATAAATATCTCTCTATCCACAACACTGATTGGTTATTATTCAAAATGGGAACTATTATATAATGCCCACAAAGTGTTTTTTGATATTCCTTAACCAAATATTGTTTGTTGGAATACTTAATTTGATTTCTACATATGTGTATTATGATCAGTTTCACAAATATTAAAAAGTCAATTTTCTTTTTTATACGTTGGGGTAAACAAATAGTGAATTTTTTTTCATCTATTTTATTTTTTAGATTATTTTTTTCTTTTCTTAGCTACTAACACAACCCGGAGGAAAACTTTTGTCTATTATAAAATAGTAAAAATTTACATGAAGAAAACTATTACAACAAAATATATAAGGCTTTACTAAGAAAACAATTGCATCTCTTCGTAGATTTATCTAGATCACCAATCAAATTTAATGAGTGAAAAATATATCTAAGAAATTTCTTGATAGAATGTTTACCCACCCCTTGGATTGTCATAAGTGCTCCTAGATGCTCATTCTCCTCATGTGATATAGTCGAATGACTTAGCTAGGTGACCCAATCACTTCTTTCTTACAATTAAATCCTCACCCCCATCCTACCCTGCCCTCATCTCAAGACTCGACCTACTATACCAACTTCTCCTCCCACCATTTTGATAAAGATCATATACTTATTTTCTTTGAACTAAGTTTCTCTTCATTCATAGTGAAAAGATCCCATTACTTTGTATTTTATAGTTATGAGATAAGATATTAAGGGTAATGTTAGACTTCGTATAATAGGAGGCAACAAATATGACCCTTGATTCTCTACATCAGAGTTAAGAGAAATTTTATTCTTCTATCTTTGTAGTTCTTTCTACCTCTTTGATTTTCCTTTTTCCTCTTCTTTCTCTTTCCTCATCATTTTTTTTCTGGGTGTTAGAGACTAGCTTTATTGATGGTTTGAATATTAATTCGAATCTAAGTCATCTAATTATAGATTGAGAGTGATCTAATTAGTAATCATAACATATTTGGTAATAAATTGATTCAATCTGATTATGTTGTAATCTAATTAACTTCACATACACATATGTAAGATTTATACTAACATTACAAATAGAATATTTAGATTTTTATCTTATAACCATTTGAAATGCTTAACTTTTTTTTCTTGTTTTCTAATGTAAATTTTTTAAAAACACAATGAAATAAATAATAAAATACTACATATAGGATGATTGAATTAGTGGATACACTATGTAAATAATTTATTGGATAATTTGATGAGTTCATTTTCTTATTAGATATGGATTGGGGTTATGAGTGATCCAACTTAGAATTTAATCCGTAAACCATTGGGAAATCATAAAAAACGATTAGATAATTTATTATTATTATTATTTGAGGGGAAAAAAATGGGTATTAATATTTTATAAAGAGTATTTACATGTCCGAGGACAAAAAGAACAAAAATATTAAAAAAAAAACCCTATGGGAGGGGTTAGACAAAAGGAGTAGTGAGCATTAACTGATGACAAAGCATCATTTGGAGTTGGTTATGCATAATTAGTGCTGAGATCGACCCATTGCAGATGCTTGATCACCATTAGCCATGATTGATTGAAGTTTGTGTGGTTGTTCTAATAAATCGAATTCTTAAATAAATTGAGCTAATTGTTCCGAATAATTCTCAAATCTGAATTTGCTAACTATGATATGGATTTGTGTTGGACAATGTTGATCTAGAACATATTATTTACTTGTTCCAAATTAGCAATCTTGATACTTTACAAAAAAAAAAAAATCAATTTTGATACTTGGATCCGTAAGTAGGGATCTTCCTATAGGTTTTCAATCACAAGTGGTAAAAAAGAAATTTAAAGGATTTTATTGGTAAATATAAATTAAGCACATTTGAGATGATTTTTCCTAAATTGTGTATAGATATGTCACAAACAGTTATAAATTAAATTATGAAGATAATTGTTATGTGGTCTTGTAGCTTAATTGGTTAGAGCGCTGGTCTTATGAGCCGAAGGTCTTGAGTTTGAGCCTCGCTAGGACCACATAGCCATTACTACATAAATTTCTTCTACCATGTTAATATTTCTTACTTGATTGAATAATAGCTACATTTAATTTAAGGTAACTTGACCTAATCTCGTATTCGATTATTGATTATCACGAGTGTCTTTTCTCTGTTGGTACATATCTAGCCATCAACACCAAAGCATGGACACCTCAAAGAGGTCATACAGGTATCATAGAAGGCTTATTTGGAGTTTGCATCAAGAAAAAGTGACATCAGTTTTTGAATGTTCGTCTTCAGCCCCTTTTCGGTTAGCTTCCTTAACCACATGGAGTCTATCGCCAGTTGGATGCCATAAAATCAAGGATATTATGTTTCTCAAAGCTACTTTTGTTTCTATTAGTCTTTCATATACTCCATGTGCTCTAAACTCTGTTGCAGATGACCTGGTTAGAAAGGCTCTATCTAGCATGTGTATGACAGATTTGTTGTATTCCATTATTTGGCTTTCTAGACTTTGTGAGTCAGAAGCTTTAGGTTGTACACATGATCTATCTTAATAAACTTTCTTTCTAAAAAATATATATATATATATATAAATAAATCCTAGAATGTAAAATCAACATTTACAAATTTCTTGCTTGATAGAAGGATAACTGCCATTTCAATTAACCTTAAAGTTATGTCTACCTGCAAGAGAAAGAGGAAAGGTAAATATTAAATCAAAAATAAAATAGAAAGTTTTTCATGGGGAATCTCTCCCCCAAGGTATGGGCGTTTTAAATTGTCAACCTCCTTGCTATAGTCTACCTCAACTCCCCCAATGTTTATTTATTATGTAGGTGATAATGGATGTCATTTGATGATGAGTTAAGTCCATATTACATGGTTTACACACTTTTCACAAACATTTACAAATTTCTTGGTTGATTCAAGGATACTATTTTAATTTAAGGTAATCATAATCTTCATAAAGGGTTGCTTCATACTTAAATCAAAATTTACAAATTTTTTGCTTGATTCAAGGATATCTACCATTTAAATTATGATAACCTTAACCTTATTCCTCTTGCAAATCCAATGATTAGAACATTGAGTTACAGGACTACATTGACACCCGGGTGCAATTTCCTCTCAAATGGATTACTTTATTATTTTCTCATTTCTATTCTAAATATATAGGTTTCATGTGAATAATATCTTTTTCACGACACCCATTAGTATATCATGTAGATTTCTCTTCACATTGGCGGTGTAAAAAGGAAGCTGATCTGAGCTCGGAATCAAGGCTTGAAAAAATCGATGAATGGGATTGAGAATCGACTGGGACTAGGGGTGTCAACCGGTCGGGCCGGTCCGGTTTCAATTGGGCTTAATCGGGCTTGAGGACTTTCAAAGGCTACACCGTGTCCGCCCATTTAACTAATCGGGCTTAGTTATTGAGGGCATGGTACACTTTATATTCGGTCAGTCAGCCTCGGGCTATAATCGGACTACTTTAATCGGGCTTTAGTCGAGCCTTAATCGGGCTACGGACATGTTTAATGTTAAACGGGTTTTAACCGGTTTTTAAACGGGCCCTCTTTAAAATGTGCACTTATATTCCGGCCCACTCATGCAAGCCCAAAAAAATGAAAATAAATTAATAAATGATACCAAATATAACCATTATTTAAAATGTGAACATGTCTTTACTTTTTACTTTTTATTCTTTAATTTGGAGGGGGGTAAAATAGGTATTCTACAATCATTAAAGGGTCGGGCTAAGTCGATGCACAATAGGCCGGTCTCGGTCGGGCGCCTGACGATCCAAGTAGCAAAACCGAGACCGACCATTTATAAACGAGCCGGGCTCAAGCACGACGCATTTAATAAACGGTTCGGGCTGGGACGGTCTATAAACGGTCGGTCCCGATCGATTTAGTCGGGTCGGGCCACGAATTGACACCCCTAATTGGGACCAGCCCCAAAAATCGATGAATGTGAGCCTATGGCACAATGGTTAAATTGCCCCTCTGAGACCCTGTAGTAGCAGAAGCCTTGTCCACTGGATTGTTTTTTTTCTTTTTTTTCTGAATATTCAAGCCGATTTTGATTCCGATTCCGATTCCGATTCCTGGTTTAAAAACCCTGCTCGGAATAAAATAGGAGAGCCGTCTCTATCAACGTTGTCGTCGTTGGTTTTCCTGTCGCTGTATTCCTTATTATTGCTGGGACTCATACGGATCACCCAACACCTTCAAATGAGTTGGGAAGTCAGTTGTTGGGACTTTGATTGATATGCAGAAGGAATTTGTACATATTTGTTTGAGTTTCTTTTTATTTCCCCTCCGACATTTTGACCCATCCATGGCATTCCATATCCACATTTACAATATTTTCAATTTCTCTTCTCTCTTATCTCCAAGCTTTTCTTCTCCTTTACTACTACTTCCACTAATTATATACTCCACATTCAATATTGTCACCTTCCCAAGACACCTCTGTGGACCATGTGCTTCTTCTTCTCTGGTATGGCATCCTTACCCATCTGTACTTTTTGTTTCTCTTCTTTCTATTTTTTTGTCATTCTGTGTAGAAATGTCCCAGACTCCTTTTGAGTTAGGAGGATCCAGGCTTGGGGTTTGGGGAATTATGGGTGGTAATTTGTTGGTAATCTAGTTGTTTCAATTTCACGAAATGGGTCTTTCTTATTTGCTATATTGATTTAGTTGGTACTTCAGTATTGTTTTGAACATTTTAAGAAATCTTTCTCTGATAACATGCATTGCCCAGATCTTGATTGGTAGGGGCTTTCGGATGCTTTACTGCAAGAATTGCTGATTTATCTGATAAGGAGTTTAGTTCCAAAGAAATGTCAAGCAATTAAGCATGGGGCTTTCATGAATCAGATTGTAAAACTTCATGTTTATGTTGATAATATCTATAACAAATGATACACCAATGCCTTCTTTTTTTTTTTCCTGCACTTGGGGTCAGTGAAACATTATACCTTTGGACTAATATTGTGTCGATACTGTTACTATCTCAAGCTTTATTTGGAAGATTGACTCTAGAGTATTTCCTGGATTCATAGTTTGACCTCTTGTGCTAGAGATAGAGAGAATCAGTTTCAGTGTTCCACCCATTTATAACACTGATCATCCTTATCATTGAGGATGGGGTGATTGAATAATCCACTCAATAGAGTAGTCAATGGATCAAGTAATCTTGAGGAGAATGCTGATCGTGGAAAGGTTAGAAGTTGGGAATAGCTCCTCTAAGACCATAGCCTGCACTGTTATAGATGCCAGTTTATGTGTGTGTGTGTGTGGGGGGGGGGGGGGGGGGGGGGTTGTCACTTGCCTGGACTGCATGGATAAACTTAAAAGGGCTGCTTCGGCATTCACTATTCTCATGTGTAAGACCGTTCCACATTACCTCCACTTTGTATTTGAAAAAGCAGAGAGAACACATCTGTGGTGAAGATGGGATCAAATCTTTGTATTTTATCTTTCTTGTAATAGCTTCTTTGGAAATGAATCCAGATGCAACTGTAAGCCTCACATATTGGGAAGCAAACTAATTCAAATGCATACCCTATTAAGAATGTGTTCCGAATTCATAAAATGTGTTGATTAAACTATTAAAACAGCAGTTGAACTTTAGTTAAGTCTGATATTTTGTTTTCAGTGATTGTTAAACCTTGAACGTATGAAATAAAACTGAAATCTTTCTAATATCCCTCCAGGCTTGTTGAATTGCTTTGATGCATAGAACCTATAATTATCCAACTCATGAGGATCAAATATCATTTACTGTTAACTGTGCCTCTCTCACAACCATGGTTTTAGGACTGCAATTGCCAGTAGTTCCTACTTATCCTGTAAACTTACGTAGGTTTTCCACTCTTTCTCTTTTCCCTTTTGGAGTGACCATATGGCCTTCATTTTCTGAGTACCAAGGGCTATTCTTGTTGTCCTTGTGACCTGCCAACCAGTTTTAGACAATATTGTGTTCCTGCTACCATGATTTAATGCAATTGCCATACTTTTGGATCTAATGATGGTACACACTCTTTGTACACATGGGCACATGCTCTTCGATTTCTGTGAATGATAGGATTTGGCAATCCTCCACCCTCATTTTTTTTTTGGCGGGGGGTGGGGTAAGTTCTGTCTGACCCAAGGATCCATCGGCGCCTGCATATTCCTTGGTAACTCCCATTTCAGTGGGTGCTGAAGTGTCTTTGAAATTCTGATGCTTATCTCTGTGGAGCTCAGCTGTCACAGCTACAGTCTCAAGGTGCTCTCCCTGCCTCTGTGATGATACATTTGATGCAATTACCATAATTTGAATCTAATTATGACAAAAAATCTTTTTACACATTTCGTGGGAAGCCTTAAGATTTTATTGAAAGCATAGAAATTTCAAGGTGGTACTATTCTAAAACAACAATGGATTGTTGTCTGTGTTTTCTCAGTAACCAGACCTTTTCCCATAATGATTAGTTAGTTTTTTTCTTGTTCTGAACAAAATGACCAATTGTTTACCTATCAATGATTCAAGTTCACATTTGATCATATGGGTGGGGAAAACATCTTGTGCTGCTTTGTTATTACCCCACCCATCCCTACCCCCCAAACAGGAAAAATAAAAGAAGGAAAAAGAAATAAAAAGTTTGTTACTTCACAGGTTTTGTTGTAGTTATGCATTGTAGCCATCAACTTAAACTTCCATTAATCCTAATTAAAATTTGCCACGATTTAATGTATTTGGTGTTCTTTCTGGGAGAGGGTTGGGCATGCCGCCAGCTTTAATTAAGCTAGCGGCATGCACCAATCGCCGTGCTGGACATAGGAGGGCAAGGGGGTCTTTTCTGAATGGGGAGGGGAGAGGATGACACATTGTGCCCCGTCTTTTCCCTTGTTTTTATATTTCTTTGAGTTCAGTTTCTATTCAGCTGGGACTTCAAGAATTTTCTAATCACCATGGAAGTTTCTGTTTCAGGTATTTGTTAGATTGTATATAGTCATCACCATTCTGGTGAATAATAATGGGTTCTGGAGACTGGTTTAAGACCATAATTAGCCGAAAGAAAGTGAAAGAGGAAAAACAACAAAAGGTAAATATATTTATTCATTTTTTTCCTTCACAGTTTTGTGTAATTTTTTCTTTCTCCACCCCCCCCTTCTTTTTGTTTTCTTTTTTTGGGGGGGGGGG